>NC_041389.1:487007052-487050891 GCF_002162155.2 Triticum dicoccoides | reverse complement strand
CATGGCTACTAGCCGAACGACTGGAGTGGAAAGCGGCGGCGGCGGCGGACATGAGGAGGAAAACGTGGATGGATTGTAGGGGGTTTCAGTGCCGTCGGTCGACTTAAATAGTCGGGCAATGCACTACGTGGCCCGGCACACGGCGCCACCTGTTCGACAAAGGAGACGAGCTTCAGACCGCCGGGTTAGATGGCGTTTTCGACTGGGACCCCTTCGTCAATCCGACGTGGAGGGTGCGCCCGGATGCCCCATGTCCGTCCCATATTTAGGCTGGATATAAGGAGTTCCGGCCAGCCCGGACCCGTTTGGGTTAAAAAAATCGTGACCGAGCAGCCCGCCCGGGCCTATGAGGCGGGTTGTAGGGCTGATTACGCCACGGTTGTTTAGAGTAACCGAGCAAATTTTCACTTTTCTCCATTAACGGTGTAACTCGATTGCGTTTGCGTTTGCGTTACCTTCCGTGAACCGAACACCTCAGTCCTACGTAATCTGCGCGTCTTTCTAGAGAAGACATCTTGTCATTTGTCAACGCATTGCCTCGGAGTCGGCAGCTTGCAGGGCACGCACACGCAGCGTCGCAAAATTTAAAAATTCTAATCAGCCGCTGATGATGCCGAAATATATAATACACACACACGGGCGCGACAGGAGGCCTCCAGGGTCAGCTGCCAACCCGGCGCGACGCGCGGCGACAGCAGAAAACGGTGCCCCGCCCCGATGCTGCGTCGCAGTAAAAGCTCGCGCGTCAGTCAGACGAGTACTCCTCCCTCCCTCTGCGCCCCTGTGCCGCGCCGATGGAGTGCCATAGCTGAGGGCTGAGGCTACACACCGACAGCGGGCTACTGAAAAGGGTCGGCCTTCCATACCGCCCGTCCTCCTCTCCTCTCTTGCTCGCTCCTTGTCAAACGTTGCCGGTCCCGAGCCCCCTCGCTTCGACGCCACACCAGTACTCGCTATAAATGCACGCACATACAGCCAGCCAGCCAGCCATTGGAGGTTCCATTCCATTCTCTTCAGCCTCGTAGCCCCACTCACTCACCGGCTCCAGCTTCTTGTTCTTCCTCTTCTTCGTTGTCTTCTTCTTCGTATCTCATTCTGTCTGCTCCTCTCCGTGCTGAACCAGATGGCGGTAAGCGTGCTGTGAGCCAGGCAAAGGCATCCATGCCAGCAACTTCACTGACCCAGAATCCGAGTCCTTATTATCGTTCGGTCATGCAGAAGGCGAGGAGGCGTCGCGTGCCGGCGTTCGGGGAGTGGAACTACAGCTACCACCACGACGAGCCGGAGGCGGCGGCGGCGACCGCGTGCTACGCCACGCCAGAGCCGGAGGCCTGCAGCGACGTGTGGTTCAGGTACTCACCGCCCCCGCGCAAACCCATGCCCAAGAAGCAGGCGATGAGGCGGTCCGAGGGCGACGTGTCCCGGGAGCGCTCGACGGCCAAAGGCGGCGACTCCAGGCGCGTGGTGCGGCCGGTCGACGGGGACCTGTACCAGGTGCCACCGCCGGAGCTCGCCCCCCACCGGGGGCCGAGGAAGGTATCGTACGGTCCACCAAGAAAGAATGTGTTATATTTTTGTCGTGTGCTTGGAGCTGACTGGACTCTGTTTGAATGCGGTTTTGTGCAGACGGGGGGCCTGTGGATGGGATGCCTGGGCCTCAGCTCATGCGTCGACTGAACCCAACATGTCCTGATGGTCGACGGGATGCTGCGTGCGTCTTCATCGGCTGTGTTTATTTGCCCTTTCTGTTGGATATACACTAGTTCTGTCCAGTTCGTAATATAGGTGGTTTTAGAACCTAGTAATTTTTATTACGTTCATGTGCTTTGTACTTCCGGTGAAGTTTGATAATAATAGATCTAAATCATTTTCGAAAAAAAATGTATAGTTCTGTCTCTCTCTCTAAGTGCATGCGCTTTCTTGGCTTGTGGCGCGACGGTAGTACTCCCTCCGTCCAAAAATACTTGTCATCAAAATACCATCAAAATGGATAAAAGCTAGATACATCCATTTTGATGACAAGTATTTTTGGACGGAGGGAGTACATGGCTAGTACTGGCAACACTAGCTGTGTAACTAACATTTGTAGTAACATTTGGAATCCCTCTTCATTTTGTGTAATGTGGCAACATCTCGTCATGTGCTTCTAGTGCGTTTGTTGCCTGAAGTCATTTCTGACCAATTTTGATCTGCAAGCAGTTTATTGGGGGTGTTTGTCATCATTCGCTTCGGAGATGGCAACTGATAGACGAGTACGTACAGCCCACCGTTCTGCTGCGTGATGAGCATGAGAGGCAGTTCGCGTGGGCAATAGTTGCTGCGAGGTCTGGTGAAGCTGGTGCACGCATTGATTCTGGCAGTTGGGCAATAGTTGCTGTGAACTCACTGGTCTCTCCGCGCGTGCCAAGCAGACACACTGTCGCAGCTAGCCGTGTCATTCAACTCGATCAGTCAGCCACACACATACACACACCGTCGCAGCCGTGTGCGTCCACCGCAGATAGTGAGAGTAACTATTTCGGCATGCGCCTGCTTTGGGCGTACATAAATCGAGCAGGGCCAAAAGTAACCAATCCGTACGACGACTGAGCGAGATCGAGGTCGACCGAAGACCTGTGGCTGTGGGTGTAGTCCTTGAACTGCATAGTCAGTAGTAGTAGTACAAGAACAGAAGCGCAGCGATAACTCGGACCTACCGCCCCAATCTACTACGAGTTGCTGGGTGCAACAGCGGAAAACATGTCGTGCATTTTCCCTTCTCGTTGCGTGTCCAAATTTTGGTTCAAAGTTCAAACAAAACAAGGCTTGAGTTTTTTCACCGGGAATGTTGCCCTGCCCTCCGGGTTTCATGCATGTCTTTTGGAGTCGCCGTTTCTAGCGTCGCCTCCGCTTGCCTGGGCCCGATCTGCTTCTGCGGGATCGCAACCTCCCGCGCCTCGATCGTCTGCTTTGCCGCCGCCGCCTCGGTCGCCTGCCGTGCCGATCGCGGGCAACCCGATCCCGTCGCACGACACGCCTCCGCCACCGGCCTCCTACGGCGCCTCTGGGCAGGCGGCCTACGGTGGCCCTCCAGCTCTGGCCCACTACCGCGATGCGCCCCCGGCCTTGGGGCCCTATGGCGCTCACGTCCAAGCGCCATACGGTGGCCCGTACCCTGCGCCATACGTCGCGCCGTCGACTATGTCGTACGCGCCGTACGCTGCTGCCGCCCCGACGCCCTACGCCCTGACGCCCTATGCTGCCACCCCGACGTACGCCGCTCCTCCTGCACTCCCGTATGGTGTGCACCCATCGGCGACTTACGGTCATCATCAACAACAATCGGCCGATGCACTCATCCCATATAGTGCCGTCCCGCCGCCTGATCTGCCGCTCTCCACGCTGATGGCCGAACCAGGGCCGTTTCACTTCGCTCATCTGGTGACGGTGAAGCTCTCTGCTGATAACTACCTCCCGTGGCGCGCCCAAGTGTTGCCGCTGATGCGTAGCCACTACCTCGAGGGATATGTTGATGGCTCCCTGCCGTGCCCTCCGGCTATGGTTCCGGTACCCTCGCCCCATGGTGGCTTTGTCATGGTCCTCAACCCTGCTCATCGTCGGTGGACTGCTCAAGATCAAGCCATCCTAGGTGCTATTCAGTCTTCGCTCACTCCATCCGTGGCTGGCATGGTGGTTTTTGCCGCCACGTCGAGGGCTGCATGGACCACGCTTGACTCCAGCTTCTCCTCGCAGTCGTTGGCACGTTCGTCTGCCATTTCGCAACCAGCTGGGTGAGGTCAAGAAGAATGATCTCTCTGTCACGACCTTCTTTAACAAAGTAAAAAGTTTGGCTGATACACTGTCCTCAATTGGGAAGCCACTCTGTGATGAGGAGTTTACTTCATTCATTCTCAATGGACTTGACGAGGACTATGACTCTCTTGTTGAAAACGTCAATGGATGTAAGACGCCGATGCCACCTCGTGATCTCTATGCCCGCCTCCTTAACACGGAGCAGCGGCTCGCTGCTCGCCGCTCTGTCGGAGTCTACACGAAGGGCCCTTCTGCGAACGCTGCTCTTCGCGGGGGTGCCCGTGGTGCCAAGCAGAAGCCGCCGCCGTCCACGGGCAACCAACCCCGTCCGCCCGCTCCAGCTCCTCCAATGGCTGGTCGCAAGCGGCTTCACTGCGAGGCGTGTGGTGGTGGGGTCGAGTGTCAGCTTTGCGACATTGAGGGGCACTTGGCGTCTCGGTGTCAACGTTGTTTTAAATGTGATTTTCTTGGCATTGGGAACAATGGGAAGGGTAACGAGAAGCAAGCTGCTCTCGCTACACAGGAGCCTGGATTTACTCCATCGTATTCTGTGGACCCTGCCTGGTACATGGACACAGGCGCCACGGACCATTTGACGAGCCAGCTTGACAAGTTGGCCACTCGCCAGCCCTACACCGGTCCTGATCAGGTCCGCACTGCCAATGGATCAGGTATGCCCATCTCACATGTTGGTCAGGCATCCCTTCTTTCCCGTACCACTAAAACCTTGCGTCTCCTTGATGTCCTTTGTGTTCCTTCAGTCACACGTAGTTTACTCTCGGTTCCTAAATTAACTCGTGACAACAATGTGTTTGTTGAATTTCACCCTTTTCATTTTTTTTGTTAAGGACCGGGACACGAGGGACGTTCTTCTTAGTGGTCGAGCTCGCGACGGCTTATATGCGCTTCACGTGCCACGAGTGCTTGATGTGCCACGAGTGTCTCAAGTTTTCAGTGGCGTGCGGGTGTCATCGTCGCAGTGGCATTCTCGCCTTGGCCACCCTGCCACTCCCATTGTGCACCATGTGCTTCATCGTCATCGTCTTTCCATTGAGTCAAGTAATAAGGAGTTTCTAGTGTGTGATGCCTGTCAACAAGGCAAGAGTCATCAGTTGCCCTTTTCTGTATCAAGTCGTGTTGTCAAAGCTCCTCTTGAACTTGTGTTTTCCGATGTGTGGGGCTATGCCCAAACTTCTATTAGTGGGCACAACTATTATGTCAGTTTCACAGATGCTTCCAGTCGCTTTACTTGGATTTATCTTATTAAGCGCAAATCTGATGTGTTTCATGTTTTCATGCAATTTCAAGCACATGTTGAATGATTGCTTAAGCACAAAATTATCCATGTTCAGTCTGATTGGGGGGGGGGTGAATACCGTAATCTTAACACCTTCTTTCAGAAGCTTGGCATTTCACATCATGTGTCTTGTCCTCATACACATCAGCAGAATGGTGCAGCTGATCGTAAGCACCGTCATATAGTTGAAACTGGTCTAACACTTCTTGCATATGCCTCTGTCCCGTTTCGGTTCTGGAGCGATGCCTTTGTTACTGCTTGTTTTTCGATAAACAGGATTCCCACACGACTTCTTCATATGAAGTCCCCTCTAGAAGTGTTGCTTCATGAAAGTCCAGACTACTCCTTCCTCAAAGTGTTCGGTTGTGCGTGTTGGCCACATCTTCGCCCGTACAATAAGCATAAACTTGAGTATCGATCGAAAAAATGTGTGTTCCTTGGGTACAGTCCTCTCCACAAAGGTTACAAGTGTCTCTACATTCCATCAAACTGTGTTTACATTTCCCGTGATGTTGTGTTTGATGAGACTGTCTTTCCTTTTTCCACACTCACATCGCCCACTGACACTCCTGTCGCCGAGTTGCACTCGTTTCTAGTTTTGCCTCACCAATTTGTGGATGCTGCATATTCTCCTTTGTTGTTGCCTAACCATGGTGTAGGGACTGGACGAGGTGCTCGACTAGAGCTTCTTGATGATGATGCGCCACCTACGTCAGCTATTGCTACACCGGCTGCCCCTACTGCCACGGCGGCTGCCACCGACGTCGATCCCGTGTACATGCCTCATGCACGTGGATCCGCTGGCGTGCCCGCGTCGCCTGGGCTGGCCACCCCCGTGGCCTCGTCACCTGGGACTGCGGCCTCGCAGTTGCCTGGGTCGGCTGACCCCGCGGCTCGGTTGCCTGGGCCGGCGGCCTCACCGAGCGACGACGCGTGCATGTCCCATGCATGTGGGTTCGCTGGAGAGCCCGTGTCGCCCGGTGCCCCTGTGTCACCTGATCCGTCGTCGCCAACCACGCCGGGCCGATCTTCGTCAACCGCTCCAGGCCCGGTGACCGTGCTACCAGACGTTCTTGTGAACTTGCCTACAGGCATGTCTTCCTCGCCACTCCTGGACAGTAGCTCCCCTGTAGTGACAGCCTTGTCGCACCTCCGCCTGTCGTCCTGCGCCCTCATACTCGCAGCAAGAGTGGCATTTTTCAACCGAAGAAGCGCACTGACGGGACTATCGCATGGCTTGCGGCTTGTGTGGCGCATGCTGAAGCTGATCCGACGACTAAACCACGACACTTTCAGGCAGCGCTTCGCATTCCACACTGGCGTGCTGCGATGGAGCAGGAGATCCATGCTCTTCAGAAGAACAACACTTGGCGTCTGGTTCCACCTCCGTACGGTGTCAATATCATTGACTCCAAATGGGTATTCAAGGTGAAGAAACATGCTGATGGCTCCATTGAGAGGTACAAGGCACGCCTGGTTGCAAAGGGATTCAAACAACGGTATGGCATTGACTATGAAGACACGTTCAGTCCTGTTATTAAACCAACTACTATTCGTGTTCTTCTTTCCTTGACTGTTACTCGAGGATGGTCGCGTCGAAAACTTGATGTTCAAAATGCTTTTCTCCATGGAGTTCTGGAAGAAGAGGTTTATATGCGTCAGCCGCCAGGGTTTGTTGATCCTGACCAACCACATCATTTATGTCGTCTTGTCAAGGCTCTCTATGGTCTGAAGCAGGCCCCTTGTGCGTGGCATGCACGTCTTGGAGCTGCTCTTCGTGCGCATGGTTTTGTGCCTTCTACAGCGGATACGTCTCTGTTTATTCTTCAGCGACCTGAGATGACTATGTACATTCTGGTCTATGTTGATGATATCATTCTTGTCAGTTCATCGGCTGCTGCTACGGACCGGCTTGTGTCCTCTCTCGGTGCTGAGTTTGCTGTTAAGGATCTTGGGAGACTCCATTACTTCCTGGGTCTCGAGGTGTTTCATTATGATGGTGGCCTGACTCTTACTCAGAGGAAGTACTCTCAGGATCTTCTACGTCGTGCTGGTATGTTGCAGTGCAAGATTGCCACGACTCCTATGTCTGCCACAGACGAATTGACATCTTTTGATGGTGACTTGCTCTCTCTTGAGGATGCCACGGAGTATCGCAGTATTGTTGGTGGGCTGCAGTACTTGCTGGTTACTCGACCAGACATATCTTTTGCAGTTAACCGTGTGTGCCAGCACCTTCATGCACCACATGATCCTCACTGGTCAGCTGTTAAGCGCATCTTGCGCTATGTTCGTCACACTGGTTCATATGGTCTCCGTCTTCAGCCTGCACGTTCTGGATTGATTTCAGCATTTTCTGATGCCGATTGGGCTGGTAGTCCTGATGATCAACGATCCACGGGGGGACATGTTGTGTTCTTTGGGCCTAACTTGATCGCCTGGCAAGCTCGCAAGCAAGCTACGGTGTCTCGGAGTAGTACCGAAGCTGAGTACAAAGCTGTTGCTAATGCCACAGTTGAGATCATATGGATGCAGTCATTGCTTCGAGAGTTGAAGGTCTCCCCAACTCAGCCGCCTGTTCTTTGGTGTGATGACATCGGTGCCACATACCTTTCATCCAATCCAGTATTTCATGCCCGAACAAAGCACATCGAAGTTGACTATCATTTTGTCAGGAAACGTGTTGCTCAAAAGCTCCTTCAGATTAAGTTTGTTTCTTCTAAGGATCAGCTTGCTGATATTTTCACTAAACCCTTGCCCTTGCCTTCTTTTGAAGGATGTCGTAGCAATCTTAACCTCCTGAGTGTTTCAGGACATAGTTAAGATTGAGGGAGGGTGTTAGACTAAGTATATATTAGATATACGTGTTGTAACATAACTTGTATTTGTACGGTTCCTTCTTATAAATATATGACAGCCGTACCCACCAAGGATATCGAGCATTGTTCCAAACCTTAATATGTCTAACATACCCAGACAAAATGATCGATTTTCTTCCTGATGGCCTTCACTGCCATGTAACTTCAGTATCGATAATATGCCAAATTTAATGTCCAAATTACATTAGTTTCTATAAGGTGTCGATTTTTTTTCTCAGCATGCATGTGTTATGAATTTTGATTTGGAAAAAAATACTAGAAAAATTAAAAAAACATTTTTTGCGTGGTAGATAATTTGATGTGTGAGACCCGCTCCAAATTTCAACTCATTTGGACATCTGAGTTGCTCTCGGCAAAAAAGACAAATCAGCGCCGTCCCATGTGCCGGCGACCCTGCGGTTCTCCTGGGATGGAGTGGTCCGTGAGTGGGTCAGCATGCCCCCCATCTGGCTTAGGGCGATGCCAAGGCATGAGCAGCTCTACCTCGAATAGTGGCGGACGCGCTGGCTGGCGGAGGAGCGCGCCGACGGCGAGCGCCAGATGCAGTGGGAGCGCGAGGCAGAGGAGCGCCGCGCCTGCGGTGTGGCAGCCCAGCCGATGGCGGAGGACGTCGCCAAAGCCAGTGAGACGACATTCCCCTGGGCTAGCGTGTTGCCGATGCTCGTCGACCTCACCGGCTCCAACGATGACGACCACGACGACAAGGATGCCTAGGGTAGCGTGTGTGCCTCATTTTTTTGTTTTATTTATTAATGTTTTAAATGTAATGTGGACTCTCGTTGGAATTTATGGCCAGCATTATGTTTAATTACGTTTTAGTTTCAAAATATTTTCATTTTTTCATTTTTCGCAAGCGCACAGAAAAATGGGTCAAGACAAAGTTGGGCGCAAGTCCGTTTCGGTCGCCCGGTTGAAGTTGCTCTTACCACGTCTTTGCTATCCAGCCCATGGTGTTTGGTGGCAGCTCGACGTGGCGGCTGACAAGGCATCAGGAGTGCGTCGCTGACGAGCGTGGGTGAGGACCTGTAGGCTGGGAACACCGGTGAGGATGAAGGACAGTGGCAGTCGGCTGACGCGATGCGCACCACCAGGCCCACAACCAGCTTCGGATACGCATCATGCAGCTGATCGAGGCCGGAATTCTCGTCGCTATCGCCAACGGTGGCGAGGCAGAGGCGGCACTTGAGGGTGGAGGCTGGACGCCATGGCCGAGGCAGGGGGTGGCTAGGATCTTGAAGATGAGAAGTTGATGTGATGGCCGGGGAGCTGAGGTCGGCAGCGTTAAGGGGGCGTTGATGGGGATGAACGTTGGGACCGATTGTAGAGCTGGTTACGTTACACTTCATTGTTTGGTTGCCTTCTCAAGGAGTGCGTGCAGTTCTTACCCGCATTTCATACATGTCTCAACTAGTCTAGGGGAGCAAAACACACGACAAATTAACATATGCATGTTGCCCTGTTTGCCTCCATTGCATCAATGACCACTTTAAGGCCGTCTGTTTGCTTGGCCGCATATGTGCTTAAGGGATGAGCAGATGCAAACCACCTGTTTGGCTGCGTACATGTTTGTGTTCTGTTCACCCCATTCAAATGTGATGGCCTTACCATCACGTTAGCAGCACAACAACAAGCACAACTGACAACAGATTAAGAAGCAAACAATGAAACAATGCACATGAAGGTAAACAATAGATAAAGAGGCTAACTAACAGAACTGCGACCATAATTAAAGATAACAAGGGCATCCCATGCTCCCCTGCTTCACACCAGGGTGCTGATCCTGGCTAAAATATGAACAAGTTCACAACACAATTTCAAACCATCACCATCATCACCACCACATACTACTAGCAGTTTCATACTATGACTGGGTACTAAACTGACGATCTAGAGCACAAGAGCAATGTCGCTGATGCAGTTGTGGCTGGTGCAGCGCACCCTGCACATGCTTGAGCTATCATGGTTGTAGATCTGCACCTTCAGGCCAAGCCTGGAGATCCACAGGACGAGCAGGTCGCAACGAACGATCCTATGGCAGCGCAGAAGTACTGCCAGCCCTGGCCAAACACCATCTTCCCCTGGAAGTTCTGTACCTGAACCCAAAACTCGCACCACTTATTCATCAATAGCCTGACGACATGCAAGAGCTTGACCACTAGCCACTCCTTCATCATCTCCACAAACTTGGGAGGGATTACGAGCATGGCGAGATCCTCCATGTCCTTGATCTGGATGTAGAAACACAGCGGCTCTCGGGACCCCTCCTCATGGTCGGTCCTTGAAGATCGTCCCCTTGCCCTCATGAAGGTGACCCTGATAGGCAGGTTCACCCTCTTGATCCAGCGGTTCATGGGGATCAGGTCCTCGGTGCCCTCGGTGTTGGGGAACGTTGCAGAAAACAAAAATTTTCCTACTCGTTTCACCAAGATCATCTAGGAGTTCATCTAGCAACGAGTGATTAGATGCATCTACATACCTTTGTAGATCGCGAGCGGAAGCGTTCAAAAGAACGGTGATGATGTAGTCGTACTCGACGTGATCCAAATCACCGATGACCAGCGCCGAACGGACGGCACCTCCGCGTTCAACACACGTACGGAACAGCCACGTCTCCTCCTTCTTGATCCAGCAAGGGAGGGAGGAGAGGTTGAGGGAGATGGCACCAGTAGCAGCACGACGGCGTGGTGTTGATGGAGCTGCAGTACTCCGGCAGAGCTTCGCTAAGCACTATGGAGGTTGAGGAGGTGTTGGGGAGGGAGAAGGAGGCAACCAAAGGCCAGGGTGTTCAGGTATGAAGTCCCTCCTCTCCCCCACTATATATAGGGGTGCCAAGGGGGGGTGGTGCGCAGCCTAGGAGATCCAATCTCCTATGGCCGGCGGCCAAGGGGAGGTTTCCCTCCCCCCCCAAGGCACCTAGGAGGTGCCTTACCCTCCTAGGACTCTTCCCCCCTTAAACCCTAGGCGCATGGGCCTATGTGGGGCTGGTGCCCTTGGCCCATTAGGCCAAGGCGCACCCCCTTACAGCCCATGTGGCCCCCCGGGACAGGTGGACCCACCCGGTGGACCCCCGGGACCCTTCCGGTGGTCCCGGTACAATACCGATAACCCCGAAACTTGTCCCGATGCCCGAAACAGGACTTCCCATATATAAATCTTTACCTCCAGACCATTCCGGAACTTCTCGTGACGTCCGGGATCTCATCCGGGACTCCGAACAACATTCGGGTTACTGCATATACATATCCCTACAACCCTAGCGTAACCGAACCTTAAGTGTGTAGACCCTACGGGTTCGGGAGACAAGCAGACATGACCGAGACGACTCTCCGGTCAATAACCAACAGCGGGATCTGGATACCCATGTTGGCTCCCACATGCTCCACGATGATCTCATCGGATGAACCACGATGTCGAGGATTCAATCAACCCCGTACACTATTCCCTTTGTCCATCGATATGTTACTTGCCCGAGATTCGATCGTCGGTATCCCAATACCTCGTTCAATCTCGTTACCGGCAAGTCACTTTACTCGTACCGTAATGCATGATCCCGTGACCAGACACTTGGTCACTCTGAGCTCATTATGATGATGCATTACCGAGTGGGCCCAGTGATACCTCTCCGTCATACGGAGTGACAAATCCCAGTCTTGATCCATGTCACCCAACAGACACTTTCGGAGATACCCGTAGTCTACCTTTATAGTCACCCAGTTACGTTGTGACGTTTGGAATACCCAAAGCACTCCTACAGTATCCGGGAGTTACACGATCTCATGGTCTAAGGAAAAGATACTTTGACATTGCAAAACTCTAGCAAACGAACTATACGATCTTGTGCTATGTTTAGGATTGGGTCTTGTCCATCACATCATTCTCCTAATGATGTGATCTCGTTATCAATGACATCCAGTGTCCATAGTCAGGAAACCATGACTATCTGTTGATCAACGAGCTAGTCAACTAGAGGCTCACTAGGGACATGTTGGTGTCTGTTATTCACACATGCATTACGATTTCCGGATAACACAATTATAGCATGAATAAAGACAATTATCATGAACAAGGAAATATAATAATAATGCTTTTATTATTGCCTCTAGGGCATATTTCCAACAGTCTCCCACTTGCACTAGAGTCAATAATCTAGTTACATTGTGATGAATCGAACACCCATGGAATTCTGGTGTTGATCATGTTTTGCTCTAGGGAGAGGTTTAGTCAACGGATCTGCTACATTCAGGTCCGTATGTACTTTACAAATCTCTATGTCTCCATCTTGAACATTTTCACGAATGGAGTTGAAGCGACGTTTGATGTGCCTTGTCTTCTTGTGAAACCTGGGCTCCTTGGCAAGTGCAATAGCTCCAGTGTTGTCACAGAAGAGCTTGATCGGCCCCGACGCATTGGGTATGACTCCTAGGTCGGTGATGAACTCCTTCACCCATATTGCTTCATGTGCTGCCTCCGAGGCTGCCATGTACTCCGCTTCACATGTAGATCCCGCCACGACGCTTTGCTTGCAACTGCACCAGCTTACTGCCCCATCATTCAAAATATACACGTATCCGGTTTGTGACTTAGAGTCATCCAGATCTGTGTCGAAGCTAGCGTCGACGTAACCCTTTACGACGAGCTCTTCGTCACCTCCATAAACGAGAAACATTTCCTTAGTCCTTTTCAGGTACTTCAGGATATTCTTGACCGCTGTCCAGTGTTCCTTGCCGGGATTACTTTGGTACCTTCCTACCAAACTTACGGCAAGGTTTACATCAGGTCTGGTACACAGCATGGCATACATAATAGAACCTATGGCTGAGGCATAGGGGATGACGCTCATCTCTTCTATATCTTCTGCCGTGGTCGGACATTGAGCTGAGCTCAATTTCATACCTTGCAACACAGGCAAGAACCCCTTCTTGGATTGATCCATATTGAACTTCTTCAATATCTTATCAAGGTATGTGCTTTGTGAAAGACCTATGAGGCGTCTTGATCTATCTCTATAGATTTTGATGCCTAATATATAAGCAGCTTCTCCAAGGTCCTTCATTGAAAATTTTTTATTCAAGTAGGCCTTGATGCTGTCCAAGAGTTCTATATCATTTCCCATCAAAAGTATGTCATCTACATATAATATGAGAAATGCTACAGAGCTCCCACTCACTTTCTTGTAAACGCAGGCTTCTCCATAAGTCTGTGTAAATCCAAACGCTTTGATCATCTCATCAAAGCGAATGTTCCAACTCCGAGATGCTTGCACCAGCCCATAAATCGAGCGTTGGAGCTTGCACACTTTGTCAGCATTCTTAGGATCGACAAAACCTTCCGGCTGCATCATATACAATTCTTCCTTAAGGAAACCATTAAGGAATGCCGTTTTGACGTCCATTTGCCATATTTCGTAATCATAGAATGCGGCAATTGCTAACATGATTCGGACGGACTTCAGCTTCGCTACCGGTGAGAAAGTCTCATCGTAGTCAACCCCTTGAACTTGTCGATAACCCTTAGCGACAAGCCGAGCTTTATAGATGGTCACATTACCATCCGCGTCTGTCTTCCTCTTAAAGATCCATTTATTTTCTATGGCTCGCCGCTCAACGGGCAAGTCAGTCAAAGTCCATACTTTGTTTTCATACATGGATCCTATCTCGGATTTCATGGCTTCTAGCCATTTGTCGGAATCTGGTCCCGCCATCGCTTCTTCATAGTTCGAAGGTTCACCGCTGTCCAACAACATGATTTCCAAGACAGGGTTGCCGTACCACTCTGGTGCGGAACGTGTCCTTGTGGACCTTCGAATTTCAGTAGGAGCTTGATCAGAAGTATCTTGATCATTTTCATTAACTTCCTCTCTAGTCAGTGCAGGCACCTCAGGAACATTTTCTTGAGTTGCGCCATTTTCCGGTTCAAGAGGCAATACTTCATCAAGATCTACTTTCCTCCCACTTACTTCTTTCGAGAGAAACTCTTTCTCCAGAAAGGACCCATTCTTGGCAACAAAGATCTTGCCTTTGGATCTGAGGTAGAAGGTGTACCCAATAGTTTCTTTTGGGTATCCTATGAAGACGCATTTTTCCGATTTGGGTTCGAGCTTTTCAGGTTGAAGTTTCTTGACATAAGCATCGCATCCCCAAACTTTTAGAAACGACAGCTTAGGTTTCTTCCCAAACCATAATTCATACGGTGTCGTCTCAACGGATTTCGACGGAGCCCTATTTAAAGTGAATGCGGCAGTCTCTAAAGCATAGCCCCAAAAAGAAAGCGGTAAATCGGTAAGAGACATCATAGATCGCACCATATCTAACAGAGTGCGATTACGACGTTCGGACACACCATTACGCTGAGGTGTTCCAGGCGGCGTGAGTTGTGAAACTATTCCACATTTTCTTAAGTGTGCCCCAAACTCGTGACTCAAGTATTCTCCTCCACGATCTGATCGTAGAAACTTGATTTTCCTGTCACGTTGATTTTTAACCTCACTCTGAAATTCCTTGAACTTTTCAAAGGTTTCAGACTTGTGTTTCATTAAGTAGATATACCCATACCTACTTAAATCATCAGTGAGGGTGAGAACATAACGATAGCCACCGCGAGCCTCAACACTCATCGGACCGCACACATCAGTATGTATGATTTCCAATAAGTCGGTTGCTCGCTCCATTGTTCCTGAGAACGGAGTCTTGGTCATTTTACCCATAAGGCATGGTTCGCACGTGTCAAATGATTCATAATCAAGAGACTCTAAAAGTCCATCAGCATGGAGCTTCTTCATGCGTTTAACACCTATGTGACCAAGGCGGCAGTGCCACAAGTATGTGGGACTATCATTATCAACCTTACTTCTTTTGGTACTCACATTATGAATATGTGTAGCATCACGTTCGAGATTCATAAGGAATAAACCATTCACCATAGGAGCATGACCATAAAACATATCTCTCATAAAAATGGAACAACCATTATTCTCAGATTTAAAAGAGTAGCCATCTCGAATTAAACGAGATCCCGATACAATGTTCATGCTCAAAGCTGGCACTAAATAACAATTATTAAGGTTTAAAACTAATCCCGAAGGGAGATGCAGAGGTAGCGTGCCGACGGCGATCACATTGACCTTGGAACCATTCCCGACGCGCATCGTCACCTCGTCCTTTGCCAGTTTCCGTTTATTCCGCAGCCCCTGCTTTGAGTTACAAATGTGAGCAACTGCACCGGTATCAAATACCCAGGAGCCACTACGAGCACTAGTAAGGTACACATCAATTACATGTATATCACATATACCTTTTGTTTTGCCGGCCTTCTTATCCGCTAAGTACTTAGGGCAGTTCCGCTTCCAGTGACCGCTTCCCTTGCAATAAAAGCACTCAGTCTCGGGCTTGGGTCCATTCTTTGGCTTCTTCCCAGCAGCTTGCTTGCCGGGCGCGGCAACCTCCTTGCCGTCCTTCTTGAAGTTCTTTTTACCCTTGCCTTTCTTGAACTTAGTGGTTTTATTGACCATCAACACTTGATGTTCCTTTCTGACTTCTACCTCTGCTGATTTCAGCATAGCAAATACTTCAGGAATGGTCTTTTCCATCCCCTGCATATTGAAGTTCATCACAAAGCTCTTGTAGCTTGGTGGAAGCGACTGGAGGATTCTGTCAATGACCGCATCATCCGGGAGATTAACTCCCAGCTGAGTCAAGCGGTTATGCAACCCAGACATAGTGAGTATGTGCTCACTGACAGAACTGTTTTCCTCCATCTTACAGCTAAAGAATTTGTCGGAGACTTCATATCTCTCGACCCGGGCATGAGCTTGGAAAACCATTTTCAGCTCTTCGAACATCTCATATGCTTCATGTCTCTCAAAACGCTTTTGGAGCCCCGGCTCTAGGCTGTAAAGCATGCCGCACTGAACGAGGGAGTAGTCATCGAAACGTGCCTGCCAAGCGTTCATAACATCTTGTTCTGCAGGGAGAACGGGTGCGTCACCAAGCGGTGCTTGTAGGACATAATCTTTCTTGGCAGCTATGAGGATGATCCTCAGGTTCCGGACCCAGTCCGTATAGTTGCTGCCATCGTCTTTCAGCTTAGTTTTCTCTAGGAACGCGTTGAAGTTGAGGACTACGTTGGCCATTTGATCTACAAGACATATTGCAAAGATTTTAGACTAAGTTCATGATAATTAAGTTCAACTAATCAAATTATTAGTGAACTCCCACTTAGATTAGACATCCCTCTAGTCATCTAAGTATTACATGATCCGAGTTAAACTAGACCTTGTCCGATCATCACGTGAGACGGACTAGTCAACATCGGTGAACATCTTCATGTTGATCGTATCTTCTATACGACTCATGCTCGACCTTTCGGTCTTCTGTGTTCCGAGGCCATGTCTGTACATGCTAGGCTCGTCAAGTCAACCTAAGTGTTTGCATGTGTAAATCTGTCTTACACCCGTTGTATGTGAACGTCTGAATAAAACACCCGATCATCACGTGGTGTTTTGAAACAGCGAACTGTCGCAACGGTGCACAGTTAGGGGGAACACTTCTTGAAATTAGTATGAGGGATCATCTTATTTACTACCGTCGTTCTAAGTAAACAAGATGCAAAACATGATAAACATCACATGCAATCAAATAATAAACGTGACATGATATGGCCAATATCACACAGCTCCTTTGATCTCCATCTTGGGGCTCCATGATCATCTTGTCACCGGCTTGACACCATGATCTCCATCATCATGATCTCCATCATCGTGTCTCCATGAAGTTGCTCGCCAACTATTACTTCTACTACTATGGCTAACGCGTTTAGCAATAAAGTAAAGTAATTTACATGGCGTTTCTTGATGACACGCAGGTCATATAAAAGAATAAAGACAACTCCTATGGCTCCTGCCGGTTGTCATACTCATCGACATGCAAGTCGTGAATCCTATTACAATAGCATGAACATCTCATACATCACATATAGATCATTCATCATTCATCACAACTTTGGCCATATCATATCACAAACCACTTGCTGCAAAAACAAGTTAGACGTCCTCTAATTGTTGTTGCAAGTTTTACGTGGCTGAATTAGGGTTCTAGCAAGAACGTTTTCTTACCTACGTTACAGCCACAACGTGATTTGTCAACTTCTATTTACCCTTCATAAGGACCCTGTTCATCGATTCCGCTCCAACTAAAGTAGGAGAGACAGACACCCGCCAGCCACCTTATGCAACTAGTGCATGTTAGTCGGTGGAACCGGTCTCACGTAAGCGTACGTGTAAGGTTGGTCCGGGCCGCTTCATCCCACAATACCGCTGAAGCAAGAAAGGACTAGTAACGGCAAGAAAGTTGACAAATCTACGCCCACAACAAATTGTGTTCTACTCGCGCAAGAAGAACTACGCATAGACCTAGCTCATGATGCCACTGTTGGGGAACGTTGCAGAAAACAAAAATTTTCCTACTCGTTTCACCAAGATCATCTAGGAGTTCATCTAGCAACGAGTGATTAGATGCATCTACATACCTTTGTAGATCGCGAGCGGAAGCGTTCAAAAAAACGGTGATGATGTAGTCGTACTCCACGTGATCCAAATCACCGATGACCAGCGCCGAACGGACGGCACCTCCGTGTTCAACACACGTACGGAACAGCCACGTCTCCTCCTTCTTGATCCAGCAAGGGAGGGAGGAGAGGTTGAGGGAGATGGCACCAGCAGCAGCACGACGGCGTGGTGTTGATGGAGCTGCAGTACTCCGGCAGAGCTTCGCTAAGCACTATGGAGGTGGAGGAGGTGTTGGGGAGGGAGAAGGAGGCAACCAAAGGCCAAGGCGTTCAGGTATGAAGTCCCTCCTCTCCCCCACTATATATAGGGGTGCCAAGGGGGGGTGGCCGGCCCTAGGAGATCCAATCTCCTAGGGGGTGCGGCGGCCAAGGGGGGTTTCCCTCCCCCCCAAGGCACCTAGGAGGTGCCTTACCCTCCTAGGACTCTTGCCCCCTTGAACCCTAGGCGCATGGGCCTATGTGGGGCTGGTTCCCTTGGCCCATTAGGCCAAGGCGCACCCCCTTACAGCCCATGTGGCCCCCCGGGACAGGTGGACCCACCCGGTGGACCCCCGGGACCCTTCCGGTGGTCCCGGTACAATACCGATAACCCCGAAACTTGTCCCGATGCCCGAAACAGGACTTCCCATATATAAATCTTTACCTCCGGACCATTCTGGAACTCCTCGTGACGTCCGGGATCTCATCCGGGACTCCGAACAACATTCGGGTTACTGCATATACATATCCCTACAACCCTAGCGTAACCGAACCTTAAGTGTGTAGACCCTACGGGTTCGGGAGACAAGCAGACATGACCGAGACGACTCTCCGGTCAATAACCAACAGCGGGATCTGGATACCCATGTTGGCTCCCACATGCTCCACGATGATCTCATCGGATGAACCACGATGTCGAGGATTCAATCAACCCCGTACACTATTCCCTTTGTCCATCGATATGTTACTTGCCCGAGATTCGATCGTCGGTATCCCAATACCTCGTTCAATCTCGTTACCGGCAAGTCACTTTACTCGTACCGTAATGCATGATCCCGTGACCAGACACTTGGTCACTCTGAGCTCATTATGATGATGCATTACCGAGTGGGCCCAGTGATACCTCTCCGTCATACGGAGTGACAAATCCCAGTATTGATCCATGTCACCCAACAGACACTTTCGGAGATACCCGTAGTCTACCTTTATAGTCACCCAGTTACGTTGTGACATTTGGCATACCCAAAGCACTCCTACGGTATCCGGGAGTTACACGATCTCATGGTCTAAGGAAAAGATACTTTGACATTGCAAAACTCTAGCAAACGAACTATACGATCTTGTGCTATGTTTAGGATTGGGTCTCGTCCATCACATCATTCTCCCAATGATGTGATCTCGTTATCAATGACATCCAGTGTCCATAGTCAGGAAACCATGACTATCTGTTGATCAACGAGCTAGTCAACTAGAGGCTCACTAGGGACATGTTGGTGTCTGTTATTCACACATGCATTACGATTTCCGGATAACACAATTATAGCATGAATAAAGACAATTATCATGAACAAGGAAATATAATAATAATGCTTTTATTATTGCCTCTAGGGCATATTTCCAACACTCGGTGCCAACCATGACCTGGGCTCCCCCGTCGGCTACATCCCTTTGCGTCTTCATGATCTTGTCAGGTAAGATGACATGTGTAAATGCAAGAGCATTGGGATTTGACACTAACCAATGGAAATTTCCCAAGAGCAAGTGGCACTGATCAGTTCAGTTTCCAAAACATTAATGGCATGATCTAAAGCTAGCACTGCAAGTTGTGCCCGCTTGCACATTTGACAACATGCTACATTGGTAGTAGTACCTAAACGAGCAAAGACATGGTCCTACAACGTGTATGAGCATGCGCATTTGTCCTACCTACCATGAACACCATGCACGTAATGAAATCATGCACATACCCTGACTATGCCAGCACCAATCTAACTTCAACATCAAGCACAAACCCTGCCTATGAACATGAAGCATATGCCGACTCCAATCTACCATGAACAGCATGAACATGAAGCATGTGCCTACCCAATGCTAACTACAATGTAACTACCTATCTTGCAAGCACCAATCTACCATTGTGGAAGAAACACCATCACCTACTATGCATGAACACCTGAGGCAGTGCACAAAGCAATAGTAGCAGTCAAGAAGGAATCTATTGGAATCGAATCCAATCCAATCGATTCCAAGCCATGACTAATGCAGAAAACCCTAATCTACATCTACGAGCAAAGGGGAAGAGGGGAGAAAACCACGACGAGAAGGAGATGGCGGGCGAAGAGGAGGACGAGCGACGACCGTCGGCATTGCCCCGGTGCCCGTGGCCACGCGGGAGTTCAAAGAAGATGGCGCCGTTGTCCATGGCCCTGCCGCATTGCCTGGAGAAAACCCTCGACTAGGGGTTAAAGAACCTGCCCATAGGGGTTCCGAGCAGCAACACAGTGGATGTCCTCTCCGGCGACGCCACGGAGCCTAGGACCACAAGGTCCGGATTTAGCGGCAGAACCAGAGTGGCCCACACCGCATTGGTCGGACAAGGGCACCTAGTGCAAAACAGCGATGGCACGCGGATGACCACCATCAGGTCGATGCCTGAGTTCGCGAGGCCGACCACCCACCGCTCTTGGATGCCGTTGCTGCCGGCGTAGATGGGGGTTAGGGGACATCGCGGCGGTGGTGAGCCATCGAAGGAGAGCGGGGTGGTGAGAAGAGTGAGAGAGAGAGAGTTATGTGAATGGAGAAGTTGACGGTGACACGGGAGAAGGAGGGGAGTTATTAGACATCCTGTTCGTCTCCTGCACTCCTCGAGGCATGCAGTGAAGAGGCACGCGGCTGCAGCGAGACTGGCTTGGCGAGAAATTGCTGATTCGACCGTCACGTGCGGGCCTGGCCTGAGAGTGATTTAAGTTCCATGCGGCTTGAGCAGTAAATGCAGTCCAGATAATGAAACAAATGTTTTCTTCCCGCGCGGGTCTGGTTAGACCTAAGGCCAACTCCAACTCACGACCCCAAATGGATGTCTGTTTTGTCCGGATTTCGACTGTTTTGGGGTGGTATGGGGCCATGTCCGCCTGGATTCGTGGATGCGGCGGATGGGCGCCCAACGCAAGGCTGCATTTCAGACGCATCTCGTCTGTTCACCAGCACAGTAGATAAAATGGAAATGATGCATATGAAATGGTTCAAATCAAACATAGCTCCCAAATAGTCTTTACAACCCAATCGAAATTTGTTTGCATGACAAGAAAACAATATCAAATAGTCTTACAACCCAATCAAAATTTGTTTGCATGACAAGAAATTAAACTCATAGATCTACTGGTTGCCAATGTGAGTCCACACGTGCTCAACCAAGTCATCCTAGAGCTAGACATGAGTATGCCAATCACGCAACTCCCGATGAAACTCGACAAACTGTTCAAAGAGGTTGCATGAGGTAGATGCTCAGGCTCAACATTTTTACCCTGGAAATCAAACCCTTGGTCGTAGATGCTATCATCACGCTCATCCTCCACGATCATGTTGTGCATGATCACACAAGCAATCATCACCTCCCAAAGCTTCTTCGTGTTCCATGTTAATGCAGGGTTATGAATGATACCCCACCGATACTGAAGCACACCGAAAGCACGCTCCACATCCTTCCTAGAACTCTCTTGCATTTGGGAAAACCTCTGTCTCTTCTCTCATTGTGGATTGGGTATGGTCTTCACCAGAGTGGACCACTAAGGATAGATGTCATCAGCTAGGTAATATCACTTTTTGTAATGGTGGCCATTAACCTCAAAGTTGACCTCTAGGGAGTGTCTTTCCACAAGCCTTGCAAACACCAGAGGCCGCTGAAGAACACTAATAACATTCTGAGAACCAGCCATGCCAAAGAAAGAATGCCATATATATCTAGAGATCTTGTGAAGCCACAACTTCTAGTATAACAGTGGCACCTTTCACATGCCCCTTGTACTACCCCTGCCAAGCAAATGGACAGTTCTTCCACTTCCAGTGCATACAATCTATACTACCAAGCATGCCCAAAAAGCCCCTCTCAGCATTGATTGCCAACAACCTCTCTGTATCAGCGGCATTTGGCTCTCTATGGTACTCTGGGCCGAACACTTCCACCACGGCTATGCAAAAACTATACAATGAGAGGAGACACATGGACTCACTCATGCGAACATACTCATCCACAAGATCACCAGCAATTCCATATGCAAGCTTGTGGATAGCCGTAGTGCATTTCTGGTATGAAGAGAAACCAAGCTTGCATAGAGCATCCTCTTGGCACTCAAAGTATGGGTCATGCACGACCACTTCCTCACGAATACGATTGAACACATGCTTTCTCATTCAAAATCAGCGACGAAATTGATGTGACGTAAAGAGTGCACCATCCTTGAAGTAATCGACATAGAGAAGGGTGTGGCCTTTCTCCCTATTGCGGTCCAAGGCCAGAGCATGGCCGAGGATTAATCCCTTGTACCGAGGCCGCTTCCTGATACGCCCATTTTGCACCATGTTTTCGTACTGTTATTTATAATGTTTTTATACATAATAATGCCTTTTAGAGTATCTATAATGCCTTTTCTCTCATATTATGCAAGGTTTACACAAAGAGGAAGAATACCGCCAGCTGGAATTCTGGACCTGAAAAAGCTATGTCAGAGTTACCTATTCTGCACATCTCCAAATGAGCTAAAAATTTACGTAGAATTGTTTTGGAATATATGAGGAATATTGGAGCAAATAACTACCAGAGGGGGCCCACCAGGTGGGCACAACCCTCCTGGGCGCGCTAGGGAGCCAAGGCGCGCCCTGGTGGGTTGTGCCCTCCTCGGCCCACCTTTAGTGCCCCTCTTCTGGTATATAAGACATTTTGACCTAGAAAAAAAATGAGGAGAGGACTTTCGGGATGAAGCGCCGCCGTCTTGAGGCGGAACTTGGGCAAGAGCACTTTTGCCCTCCGACGGAGCGATTCCGTTGGGGGAACTTCCCTCCCCGAGGGGGAAATCATCGTCATCATCATCACCAACAACTCTCCCATCTTAGGGAGGGCAATCTCCATCAACATCTTCAACGACACCATCTCCTCTCAAATCCTAGTTCATCTCTTGTGTTCAATCTTTGTACCGAAACCTGAGATTGGTACTTGTGGGTGACTAGTAGTGTTGATTGCATCTTGGAGTTGATTACTATATGGTTTATTTGGTGGAAGATTATATGTTCAGATCCATTATGCTATTTAGTACCCCTTCTGATCTTGAGCATGATTATTATTTACGAGTAGTTACTTTTGTTCTTGAGGTCACGGGAGAAGTCATGTTGCAAGTAATCATGTGAACTTGATATGTGTTCGACATTTTGACGATATGTATGTTGTGATTCCCTTAGTGGTGTCATGTGAACGTCTACTACATGACACTTCACCATATTTGGGCCTAAGGGAATGCACTGTGGAGTAGTTGTTAGATAATGGGTTGCTAGAGTGACAGAAGCTTAAACCCTAGTTTATGCGCTACTTCTAAGGGACTGATTTGGATCCAAAAGTTTAATGCTATGTTAGATTTTATGTTAATACTTTTCTCGTAGTTGCGGATGCTTACGAGGGGGTTACTCATAAGTATAAGGTTTGTTCAAGTAAGAACAACACCTAAGCACCAGTCCACCCACATCTCCCCTAATAATAAAGCATCTATTGCTTCTGGTGGTACGTTACCTAATTTGCCCTTAAAGTTGCTAAATATTACCCGCCAATGCCACCTATAAATGAGGAAACATGTTTCAGTTTTTTTCGCGGCGGTGGTTACTGGTTTATCTAGATGCGGTGTCCCAAAGATAGTAGGATGACTCAAGTAGTGCATTGGCCCGGGCGTTAGTCTTGTATCCGTGTGACGCGGGTTCGAGCCCTGGCTCTCTCATCTTTTTCATCTTTTTTGTTTTTCCCTGACAGATTAAAATGATCTTCAAAATATTCATCTTTCAAACACTAACTCAAAATATAACATGCTATATATGAAAAAATACATGAGAAAAAAACACCAGATCAAAATATAACATGTTATATATGAAAAAACGTGAGAAATGTATATAAATTTTAAATATACATACATACATACATACATACCTGAAAAATCCTTTCGCCAGCCTAACTTTTTTTTACGTCTAACAAATTAAAATGGTCTTCAAAATATTTATCTTTCAAACACTAACTCAAAATATAACATGTTATATATGAAAAGAAAACCGAGAAAAATGTGTATACATTTTAAATATACATACATACATACCTAAAAAATCCTTTTGTCGGCCTAATTTTTTACGTCGCATTCGTCCGAGTCAGGCACAAACCATACCATTTATACGTGTATGCATTCCATGGAGAGACCGGGAGAAGAAGTACTGCTACCGTAACTTTTGATCGCCCTAAACATACTTGTGATTTGGCATTGATTAGTCTACAAGTTTACAATGAGATAGGGAGCTCGCAGATGTTTGGAACCAGGCTGGCTCTGCATGCCTCGCTTCCCTCGAGTGGGAGCTCACAGGAGAAGCAGCTCTCTGACTGGGAGGTTGACAAGGCCATCAATGTTGAATCGGTCACTCACATATCTTCTTTGACTTAGAGCTCAAGTTGATGTACATGCCTTTGCCTACTGACCAACTGACCATGAACTACAACAACACCTGCAGTAACGGATGTTGCAAAAGCTAGGTAGATGCTTTCTACGGGACCATACAGTATTTGACACGTACTCCCTCTGTAAAGAATTAAATGCTCTTATACTTCTTTATAGAGGAAGCACTATTTTTCAAGTTGAATATATTTGTAGGTAACCTACATCTTTCTTACCCTTCATCGTCGATGGTACCAAATATTTCCACATGCATCATCCCACCCAAATATATTGATGCGACATCACAGCCTTCTATTGCAGCTATAATTATTACCATCAAGGGATGTGGACACTAGCTCCACGAGGAGCATTTGGTTATATAACCCAGATACAAGCAAATCAAAATCATTAATTGTGCTTACAAGGAAAGTAAAATAGATCACTGCTCCAGTTATTAAGATGGCACTCAGAGTAGGCCTTGACCTCCACCTCTCCTTTCTAACTGGCATTTGCTCAGTATGACGATGGATAAAACTTGCAAAAGGGAGGAAGGACGAATAGGTTGATGACAATGACGAGACAGAGCAATTGTGATAAGTGACAAAACATAATTTTGTTACCCCGTTGCAACGCACGGGCTCTTTTGCTAGTATTAAATTATCAAAGTAGCGAACACAAATCAAACCAACATGATGAAAGTGATATGATGAAATTCCCGTGTACCCTTAAGAATGCTTTGCTAATCATAAGAGACCATTTTGGCTTGTCCTTTGCCACAAAAGGATTTGGCCACCTTGCTGCACTTTATTTACCATTACCCTTACTTGCTCGTTTCAAATTATCTTGCTATCAAACTATCTGTTACCCACTATTTCAGTGCTTGCAGAAAATACCTTGCTGAGAACCACTTGTCATTTCCTTCTGCTCCTCGTTGGGTTCGACACTCTTACTTATTAAAAGGAGTACGATTGATCCCCTATACTTGTGGGTCATCAAGGCTCTTTTCTGGCGCCGTTGCCGGGGAGACATCATCAACATATATCAAGTTCCTAATCACAAATCTTATCTCCTTGCAATTTATATTATTTGCCATTTGCCTCTCATTTTCATATCCCCCACTTCACAAAAATTTGCCGTTTTATTCACTCTCTTTTTGGTTCGCCGTTTTCCCGTCAGGTTTGTTTTTGCGTGCATTCTTGTTTCCGTAGTCACGATGACTCAAGAGAACACCAAGTTGGGTGATTTCTCCAATACCAACAATAATGATTTTATTAGCACTGCGATTGCTCCTCCCGCCACTAGTGCGGAATCTTGTGATATTAATGCCGCTTTGTTGAATCTTATTATGAAAGATCAGTTTTCTGGTACTCCTAATGAGGATGTTGCGTCCCACCTTAACACATTCATAGAATTATGTGATATGCAAAAGAAAAAAGATGTGGACAATGATATTGTGAAGTTGAAATTATTTCTGTTTTCTTTGCGAGATCGTGCAAAAGTTTGGTTTTATTCTATGCCTCGCAATAGTATCGATTCTTAGGATAAATGCAAAGATGCTTTCATTACTAAGTATTTTCCACCCGCGAAAATTATTTCCCTTAGAATTCAAATCATGTCGGCGCCCTAGAGATCGGTTCGAAGCTGGTCCAGCGCAGTGTAGGCCTCCTCCAGCAGCCCGAGCCTGATGGGTGGGCTGTAGTCTGCCAATGCGAGAGCCTGGGGAGGAGGCGGCACCGGCGCTTGGATTGGCGACGTAGTAGTAAGGTCAGCAGGGGGCTCCGGAGCCCCTGAACCTCTCGCGCGTGCAACGGGGACGGGCGGCTCAGGAGTCTGCTGAGCCATGGAGGCAACCTTCTCCCGAGGCTTTGCCATCGTGCATTGAGGGGCCCGCTTCATCATGGGCAAGCGCGAGGCACACTCCTTTGTCTGCGCCAGGGCCATCAGGGCCGTGGCAGACGGCGTCGCCTCCGGGGTGCCGGACACCTCCTTCCTCTTCTTCACCATGGTCTCCATCCTGGTCACCCGAAGGGGAGCGTTGTGGGCACGACATCAAGTATATATGGCAAATGACAACAAGGCAAGATACTTATTCGTCAGCAGCGATGTAACCCGTTTTCCTGGCTAGGGACAGGGCGCCCCCAACCTTCTTGAGTGCAGGTTTCGTCGCACCCTAAGAATCGGCAAGGCACTCGACGGCTGGCCTTAGTACGACAGCGACATGTGACGAGGCAGAGGTGTCGATTCGAGGAAGGGATGCTGTCGTGCCCTTCTTTGGGGTTGCTCGTCCCAGCTTCCGCACGGGGTGGCCCCGGACCTCGTGACAACCCCAGTGGAGCGTGACTCCTCGACTGGGGGCTCAGCGGCATCGTCATCATCGGAAAGGCTGCGAAGAAGCTCGCTCTGTGACGGGGGAGAGGTCTCCGTCGCATCGTCCACAGTCGCCCCTGAGTCCTCCTCCCCCTTCTCCCTAGAGTCATCATCGTAAGACACCGGTACCAGGGAGTTGGGAGCTCAGGCGGCACGAGCCCCAACTCATTGAAGATGGGCATGGCGGCGGCCAGGTCCGCCTCGTTGCCATGATGGTACAATGGGATGTAGGCTGCCGGGAGGCTGCCCGGATCCTTCTCGAGCAGGGTGAGCACGACCTTGCTAAGCTCTTCGTCTGTCGGGATCCCCGGGCGCAGCCGGATGTCATCCTTCATGCCCTTGAAATCCCACATAGGGCGTGGGTGTGCTTGGAGCGGGGCCAGACGCTGCGTTAGGAACTCGTTAACGAGCATGGCCCCTGTCAGCGCCCCAGACACCATGTCTGCCTTCATCTTCCTTAGGACCGGCGCCGCCCGGGCGTCGGTGAGCTTCTCATGACCCCACCAGTCGAGCTTCTTCGGCAGCCCAGTCGGCAATTCCAGATGCGCATGGGAGCCCTTGGCGTCCATGAAGACCCACTTGCGCTGGAAGTTCTCCACCTTCTTCCTGGCCCTCAGAAGCGTGTTGCCACTGTGGGTCGCGGCAAAGGAGATGCAGCCGAAGCGATGGGTCGGGTCGTGCATCCGGAGATAGAAGAAGTGGCGGAGGAGCGCCATGGAGGGCATCACTCCCACGAACGCCTCGTAGTAGAAGGCGAAGATGGACAAGAGAAGGATGGAGTTGGGCTGCAGATGCAAAGCCTGAATCTGGCAGTGGTCAAGGACATCGATGAAGAACCTAGAGAAGGGCGGGACGAGCCCCGTGAATATGTTATAGAGGAAGAAGGGATAGAACATCCCCGCCAAGGTCCGAGGGTCGATGGAGCCGACCAGGAGCATCGTCTCCCTCCTCTCGTTGTCGTTGCTCGTCGTCAGCGGGAGTGCGGCGGTGAAGTGCTTCCTCTCAGTGATGGAGGTGTTGGGGAACGTGGTAATTTCAAAAAAATTCCTACGATCATGCAAGATCTATCTATGTGATGCATAGCAACGAGAAGGGAGAGTGTGTCCACGTACCCTCGTAGACCAAAAGCGGAAGCGTTTAGTTCACATGGTTGATGTAGTCGAACGTATTTGCGATCCAACCGATCCAAGCACCGAACATACGGCACCTCCGCGTTCAGCACACGTTCAGCTTAGTGGCGTCCCACGAACTCTAGATCCAGCTGAGGTCGAGGGAGAGTTTCACCAGGACGACGGCGTGGTGATGGTGATGATGAAGTTACCGGCGCAGGGCTTCGCCTAAGCACTACGATGGTATGATCGAGGTGGAAATCTGTGGAAGGGGGCACCGCACACGGCTAAAAGATCAACTTGATCAACTTGTGTGTCTATGGAGTGCCCCCTTCCCCCGTATATAAAGGAGGGGAGGAGGGGGCTGATGATGATATACACATAGGGTAGGGTCATAGGCCTGACCTATACGCCCTACCCAAGGTCATTACCCTAGAATCAAAGACATCCAAGGGACAGCAGGGAGTACCAATTGAAGTCGTCGAGTGCAATCCACTCGACCAGTCATATCACTCGGGTATCCCCCCCTCCTGGTACCACTCGACCAAGATGAAGTCATTCGAGCATACGAGAAACCATTCAACCTACAAAAGACCAGGAGTCTCACAAGATAGTAACAGTCAGGCGTTCACTCTATAGTCTTAAAGATCATTAACAACACTTTATAGCTGGCGTTATCAGTAACGCCCTATCTTTATGTACATTGAACTCCCGTAACGGAGGTGGGCTGGGGTCCTGGAGCACTCTATATAAGCCACCCCCTCCTACGGGACAAGGGTTCGCACCCCCTGTAACACACACTCTCATATTCCAGTCGACCGCCTCAGGGCACCGAGACATAGGGCTTTTACCTCCTCCGAGAGGGGCCTGAACTCGTAAAATCTTGCATACAATCTCACCGTAGCTAGGACCTTGCCTCCTCATACGTACCCCCTATACTTACTGTCAGACTTAGTACCATGACAGTTGGCGCCATCGTGGAGCAAAGCGTCTTAGCGACTTCCGGCGAGGTTGCATTTTCTTCGATCTTCATCAACATGGTTTCCGGCGGCAGTTTGATCATGGGCCACGAGTTCCGACTTGGGGCGCTCACTTTCGTCGTTGACGACTTCGCCTGGCTCCAGGAAGCCGGCCTCGACATCGAGGCCCTCCCGATCTGTGGTTCATCGCACTTCCACGCGAGTGCTTGCGGCGTCCTCCTTCGGCAGCCGTCGACCCCATGTCAGTCGGTCCTCGCGTCTTCGTCTCACTTTGCTGGACGCCGCCGCAAGCGATCTGGTCGATCACGGCTCCAACGGTGGGTGAAGAACGTGGTGGCTCGTCAGGCGTTCACCCCCCAAGTCGCGGCGATTGAGCCCGACGTATTTCACTGCGGTTCAATCGACCTGTCGACTGATTTCGCAGACACCTTTTTCGAAAGCGGGAGTTGTGACCCTGCGGCGGAAGTCCTCATGGTCGACTCCCATCGTGGCCCACCTGGTTTTCGTCGCAGCGGCGGCGACAGTGACGGCGACGGCACATCATTCGGCCATGAGGAGTATCAGCCCCAACCTCTCAGCTCGCAGCAGAGGGAGGAGCTGCACCGCCGCAACATGGAGGCTCTCCAGAACCCCATCTTAGGGGAAACCACCGAGGCTCGGGCCTTGGAGGCAGTGTGCCTAGCCACGCTGGCCGAGTGCACTCATTTGGATAATCTCCAACATTCACTCAATGAGCATGCCTGTCGACTGATCCCCGAGTCCAGTCGGCGTCCACGACAATTGTTTCCACCAGAAACTCAGGTATTCCGCACATGGATTCAGAATCTTGCAGCTGTTGCAGGTATCGCAGAGTCCATTCAGCCATCCCGTTCAAAGGCTGGAAGAGGCTTGGAACAGATCAGGGCGCTGCTCTAAGAAACAGGAGACCGAAACTCCGCCGTGTCCTAGTCACGGAATAGAATTCATAGAAGATCAGTAAGGGCACACACTGTTCAGTCGGCACATAGTCCTAGGTCGCCATTGCGACGTGGAGATCGTGATCGCCGCCAAGATCGACACATGGGAAGAGCTCATGGAGAGTATGATCATGAGTACTCCCGTGACAACCACCGTCGAGTGCCTTCACCCCTTCTGAGGGGCGAGTCATACGCGCCCCGGCGGTATGATGACATGCGTCCGTACGGAAATGACCGCAGAGTTCCAGTCGACCCCAGAGAGCCCGACTTTGACGCAAGGTCAGCCCTTGTGCAGGGTTTGGTCGATCGGAACAGAGCATATAGAGAAGGGCTGGATAGAGACAGGCCCAGTGGAAGCAGAGTCCATGTCTCCGGCCCAGAGTGTTTCGGAAGAGCCATCAGAGCTGTTGAGATCCCTCATAACTTTAGATTGGCGACTGGCATCAGTAAGTTCACAGGGGAGTCAAAGCCCGACACTTGGCTTGAAGATTACCGAGTGGCTGTGCACATTGGTGGCGACGGTGATGAGGTGGCCATGAAGCACCTCCCTCTGATGCTTGAAGGTTCTGCGAGGGCTTGGCTGAATCAGTTGGCCCCTGGGAGCATTATGAGTTGGGATGAGTTGGACCGAGTGTTTACCAGAACATTTGAGGGCACCTGCAAGAGACCTGCTGGTCTACCGGAGCTGCAACATTGCATGCAGAAACCGAATGAAACCTTGAGAGACTATATCCAGAGATGGATCACTCTGCACCATACAATGGAGAATGTGTCATATCACCAAGCAGTCTGTGCATTCAAGGAAGGCGTTCGGTACAGAGAGCTCAATCTGAAGTTCGGTCGGACAGGAGATATGTCCCTGACTCGGATGATGGAGATTGCCACCAATTACGCTAACGACGAAGAAGAAGACCGACACCGTAGTGGTAAGAACACCAGTCGCCCAGGACACCGGAGGAGGAAATTCCAGTCGGAAGCAGATGCGAAAGGCTGAGGCAGCAGGCCGTGCCGAGGCAGCAGTGTTGAATCAAGGAAAGTTCAAGGGGAAGCCCAAAGGGCCTTGGATCCCCAAGAAGGTGAAGGACCAAGCAGGAAACGATGTGATGGATTTGTCGTGTCATATTCACACCAAGAAGGACGAGGAGGGGAACCTGGTTCTCCCCAAGCATACGACTCGACAATGTCGACTCTTAATCCAGAGTTTCCGAGAAAGCCAACCCAATGAAAAGGACAAAGGGTCCGATAAGGAAGAAGATAAGGATGATGATGGTGGTTACCCCAATGTCAATGCCACCTTGGTGATTTTTGCTGATCTTGAGAGCAAAAGTCGACTGAAGGTCATTAACAGAGAGGTGAACATGGTTGCTCCGACAATATCAAAGTATTTGAAGTGGTCAAAAAAACTCCATTACATTCGACCAGTCCAACCACCCGCCACGCGTAGCTACCCCTGGGAGGCAAGCGCTGGTGGTCGACCCAGTCGTTGGGGGCACCCGACTGACCAAGGATTTGATGGATGGTGGCAGTGGTCTGAATATCCTGTATGCTGAGGCTCTCAAAGGAATGGGCATTCTGATGTCCAAACTCAGCGAGAGCAACATGCGATTCCACGGAGTCATCCCAGGAAAGAAAGCCGACTCACTCGGTCAGATAACTGTTGACGTGGTTTTCGGCGATGAGAAGAATTACCGCAACGAAAAGTTGACATTTGAGGTTGCGGATTTCCAGAGTGCCTATCATGCCATTCTGGGCAGACCTACCTATGCTAGCTTCATGGCTCGACCGTGTTATGTGTACCTCAAGATGAAGATGCCTGGCCCCAGGGGCGTGATAACGGTTTTAGGTAACCTTCAGAGAGCAGAAGAATGTCTTCAGGACGGTGCAAAGATAGCAGATGGGCAGATGGCAGCATTAGAGTTTCAAGAGTACCAAAAAACTGCAGATCCGAGTGATTTGCTGCGTGCCAAGAGGCCTGCCTTGGAGTCCGCATTTCAGTCAGCCGGCGAGACCAAGCCAGTCCACATTCACCCGACCGACCCCAATGCTGCTCCGACCCATATCTCAACTACACTTGACAACAAATAGGAAGAAGTGCTCATCCAGCTCCTCCGTGAGAACCGAGACATCTTTGCATGGAAGCCATCTGACATGCCAGGTATACCCAGGGGACTGGCTGAGCACCATTTGTGAGTCAACCCAAAGGCAAAACCCGTTAAGGAGCATCTTCGTCAGTCCGCCACGGAGAAGATAAAGGCAATTGGCGAGGAGGTGGCTCGGCTTCTGGCCGCTGAGTTCATCCGCGAGATATACCACTCCGAGTGGCTCGCCAATGTCGTTATGGTTCCCAAGAAAGATAAATCACTCCGAATGTGTATTGACTTCAAGCACATCAATCGGGCCTGCCCGAAAGATCATTTTCCTCTGCCCCACATCGACCAGATAGTCGATTCAACTGCGGGATGCGAGCGATTGTCCTTCTTGGATGCTTATTCCGGGTACCATCAGATCCGACTGTATGGACCTGATGAGATAAAGACAGCTTTCATCACCCTGTTCGGGTGTTTGTGCTATGCTACTATGCCCTTTGGCCTCAAGAATGCTGGTGCCACACTCATGTGCTTGATTCAGAAGTGCCTGCTCACTCAAATCAGTCGGAATGTGGAAGCATACATGGATGACATAGCGGTTAAGTCACGCAAAGGTTCCGACTGCTGACTAACCTTGCTGAAACCTTTGCCAACTTAAGAAGGTATGATATCAAGATCAATCCATCAAAATGCACATTCGGAGTCCCTGGCGGAAAGTTGCTCAGTTTTCTCGTTTCTGAACGAGGAATCAACGCGAATCCAGAGAAGATTGGCACAATCCTCCGAATGAAACGCCCAGTGCGTGTGCAGTTTAGAAGTTTACTGGTTGTTTGGCTACATTGAGCCGATTCATCTCACGCCTCGGTGAAAAGGCATTGCCTCTTTACCGACTGATGAAGAAGTTTGACAAGTTTAAGTGGAATGACGAAGCTGAAGCATCGTTTGAAGAGCTCAAAGCCCTGCTTTCCACCCAGCCGGTGCTTGCTGCTCCAGTTAGCAAGGAGCCTTTACTGCTTTACATCGCGGCCACGGGACAAGTTGTTAGCACAGTGCTCACAGTCGAGTGGGAAGAAGGCAAGGCCTTCAAAGTTCAACGCCCCGTGTATTACATTTCAGAAGTCCTAACCCCCTCCAAGCAGAGATACCCTCACTATCAGAAGCTTGTTTATGGGTGAGGGAGTCCTGGACTAGGGGGTGTCCAGATGGCCGGACTATGACCTTTGGCCGGACTCCCGGACTATGAAGATACAAGATTGAAGACTTCGTCCCGTGTCCGGATGGGACTTTCCTTGGCGTGGAAGGCAAGCTTGGCGATACGATATGAAGATCTCCTCCCATTGTAACCGACTCTGTGTAACCCTAGCCCTCTCTGGTGTCTATATAAACTGGAGAGTTTTAGTCCGTAGGACGAACAACAATCATACCATAGGCTAGATTCTAGGGTTTAGCCTCTCTGATCTCGTGGTAGATCAACTCTTGTAATACCCATATCATCAATATCAATCAAGCAGGAGTAGGGTTTTACCTCCACCGAGAGGGCCTGAACCTGGGTAAAAACATCGTGTCCCTTGTCTCCTGTTACCATCCGCCTAGACGCACAGTTCGGGACCCCCTACCCGAGATCCGCCGGTTTTGACACCGACATTGGTGCTTTCATTGAGAGTTCCTCTGTGTCGTCACCTTTAGGCCCAATGGCTTCTTCGATCATCAACCACGACGCGGTCCAGGGTGAGACTTTTCTCCCCAGACAGATCTTCGTATTCGGCGGCTTCGCACTGCGGGCCAATTCGCTTGGCCATCTGGAGCAGATCGAAAGCTACGCCCCTGGCCATCAGGTCAGGTTTGGAAGTTTAAACTACACGGCCGACATCCGCGGGGACTTGATCATCAACGGATTCGAGCCACGGCCGAGCGCGCCGCACTGTCATGATGGGCATGATCTAGCTCTGCCGTCGAACAGCGCCCAGAGTGCCGCTCAGGTGTCCGCTCCGTCTATTAGCTCGGAGCCGACTGCGCTAGTTGGGGACGGACGGTTTGACGCCGCCCTAGGAGCCGCAATCTCTACGGCGATAGAGCCGAACACCGGTTTAGTCCTTTGCAAGGCCAGTGACTCCAAGGTGCCGGACTCCTGTCCGGATTCCGAACCTTCCGCACCCCTTCCGATCGAACCCGATTGGGCTCCGATCATGGAGTTCACCGCCACGGACGTCTTTCAGCACTCGCCCTTTGGCGATATCCTGTATTCACTAAAGTCTCTCTCTTTGTCAGGAGAACCCTGGCCGGACTATGGTCAGTACGGTTGGTATGCAGACAATGAAATTCGAAACCCACCCACCACCCACTTTGTAGCCACTGTCGATGATTTAACCGACATGCTCGACTTCGACTCCGAAGACATCGACGGTATGGACGCCGATGAAGGAGACGATCAACAACCAGCACCTATATAGGGCACTGGAAAGAAACCCCATCATACGATGTATACATGGTGGCCACACCCAAAAGAAACAATGATGAGGATCAAAAGGGCGCAACCAGGGATTGCTCCCTCGAAAAACAACCAAAGCGGCGGCGTAAGCGCCACGCCAAGCCCCACCTTGACAAAGACCCAGCCATAGAGCAGGGCGAATCAACGGAAGATGAACATGCCATCGAGCAACCATCCAAACAGGGCGGACAAATCGAACAAGCTGTCCCCGGGAAAGATAATAGTCCGGACGACCTCACGCTGGACAAGTTGCTGGAACACCAGAACCTCCACCAAAGGCTCGTCGCCACTGCACGTAGCCTGAAAAAGCAGAAGCGGAAGCTCAAAACAGCGGAAGATGCACTCAGAATCAGATGGGGCAAAGTACTCAATACCGGACACAAGTACGGCAACAGTCATCACACAAAGAGCTATCCGAAGCGCAAATTACTACCGGAATTTGATGAAGAGGCTTTAGAGCTCCCACAGTCAAAAAACAAGGAAGCCACCAGGTGGGATAGATGATCCCACGATCGATCTCAAGCGACAAAAGGCGCCGCACTCAATACGGCATGCGATCCGCCCAAGGATTCGCATCAAAAAACTGGTCCAACCAGATCCATCTATGGGCCAAGAAAGCAAGCTCCAGCGAGCAATGCAACACAAAAAATATCCGAACATCGCGGCACACCTACATACAGGGGCGCCGCGCATCCCCTATGTTTTACCGATGAGGTACTGGATCATGAATTTCCAGTGGGATTCAAGCCCGTAAACATAGAAGCATATGACGGAACAACAGACCCTGGAGTCTGGATCGAGGATTATATCCTCCACATACACATGGCCAGAGGAGATGACCTTCACGCCATAAAATACTTACCCCTTAAGCTCAAAGGGCCAGCCCGGCATTGGCTTAAAAGCCTTCCTGAAAACACCATGGGAAGCTGGGAAGCGCTCGAGGATGCTTTCCGGGCAAATTTTCAAGGGACCTATGTCCGACCTCCGGATGCAGATGATCTGAGTCATATAACTCAGCAGCCCGGAGAGTCAGCCCGGAAACTCTGGAATAGATTTCTTACTAAAAAGAATCAGATAGTCGACTGTCCGGACGCCGAGGCCCTAGCAGCTTTCAAACATAGCGTCCAAGACGAATGGCTCGCCAAACACCTCGGCCAAGAAAAACCAAGAACAATGGCCGCATTAATAAGCCTCATGACCCGCTTTTGCGCAGGAGAGGATAGCTGGTTGGCAAGAAGCAGCACTAGCGACCCGAGTACATCCGAACTCAGAGATGGAAATGGGAAACCGCGCCGTAACAAAGAACAGCGCCGGATCAAGGATAACAGCCTGAGGAGCACGGCAGTCAACGCCGGATTCAAAAGCTCTTGGCAAAATCAGAAGAAGCCGCCCCCAAAGATGACAGGGACGAGCTATCTAACCTCAACAAAATCCTGGACAAAATATGTCAAATCCACAGTACCCCCGGGAGACCTGCAAACTATATCCACAGAGACTGTTGGGTCTTCAAGCAGTCCAGCAAACTTAATGCCGAACACAAGGGGCTCGACACGCCAAGCGAGGATGACGACGCACCCCCCAAGCAGAACACCGGAGAACAAAAGAAGTTCCCACAAGAAGTCAAAACAGTAAATTCACTTCAGATGACAAAAGGGAAAAACAAAATGGCGCCACGCGCCGTACGCCCCGCCCCAGAGGAGTACCGCCACTGGTTGTTACAACCAATAACCTTCGATCATCAGGATTACTCCAGAGGGGTCCGGAACGCAGGCTGGGCTGCCTTGGTCTTGAATCCGATTATTGACAGACTCCAATTTACACAAGTCCTTATGGACGGCAGCAGTGACCTAAACCTATTATATCAGGACACAATCCGCAAACTAGGGGTCAACCCAGCAATAATTCGCCGCGGCAACACTTCCTTTCAAGGAGTCACGCCGGGCCCAGATACCCAGAGTATGGGTTCCCTTTCATTAGAAGTCACGTTCGGCTCAACCGACAACTTCCGAAGCGAAAATCTAACCTTCCACATCGCCCCATTCATAAGTCGCATCAAGCACTACTGGGACGTGAAGCTTTCGCCCGCTTTAATGCAATACCGCATTATGCATCCCTTACACTCAAAATGCCCGGTCCACGAGGCATCATCTCATTAAAGGGAAATATCAATTGATCCCCAAAGTACGGGTAACGGCGCGGCCGCCTGGACAGCCGCACACTAATCCAGCCCTACTATCCCGGACACGGCTTGACGAGTCCGGCGTAAACATATAAAGGTTTAATAGCCGCATAACCCTGTACAAGGGGCTCCACGTGTTTATGCCAGAAGACAATACTGCTCAATTTTGCTCATGTCTCTATACTACATTTTCGTTATTTTAGCATAGATTTCTCGCACGATTATTTTTTACTAAGTTCCTCTCTTTCGCAGACGAACACCATGCTACGCCCGTCCAGGATACGGCACAATAGATACATAGGCGCAGACGTGCAGTAGGGACCCGTTTTAAGGATTCTTTTCAGATTAAGACCCTGCGTAAACCTTTTTTACTGTCTCTTGTTGACAAGATCCCCCGGTTTTCGCTATAACCGAGGAGGAGGCTGGCGTCTTGGCATGTGGCCACGCCAGAATTTTGCGCGTACCTGGACACCAGGGGCTTTTTTACCAAGGGCTTCGGTTCGGCCCGTCTTCATAAAGACCGAATACCTTAGGGAGTGTTCGGCGTCGCAAGTTTGGCCTTATATGCATCAGCTCCGAATCATATCTTTGGTCAAATGTTGGGTTTGCCCGGCTCCTGTGTTTTGCTGCCTTACGTTCTGTTATATCGGCTAATGCGGCACCAGGAGAACTACTGCGATTGTGCCCCGGTTCGGCCAGGCGAGCACCTCAGTAGAGAAAGCCGAAAACCGACTGTCATGATATAGCGAGGGACTGGTCAACCACTCGATGACTCTCGGAATCTGTAGGATTCCTCCGCATTAACGAAGGGCCGCTTCCCGGTCAGGCACACACGCACCCCGAACTCGGGCGAGCGCGGTGCCTCTAGGGGCTATTAAGTAGCCCCACTGTCAAACTCCTATGGCTAAGTGAAAGTGATAAAGCATTATAGTCCGGTTGCCTAGTTTGCCGCGCCATCACCTCCTTTGTAGGACCAAGACGTTGGATTAAGTGTGAAAAGGCGCCTTTTTGCGGACACCCCCGCATTATATGGTGGGGGCTGAAGCCAACGACTGCCATCTTTCAGGTTATATAAACATATACATTAACGACCGCACAGGAGGTATTATAATTCTTGCAAGCACAAGTATAAAAAGCTTTTATCAAAATATTCCTTTTACAATAGCACATGCTATTCGAACACAACATCCTTCGAGCACTGCACTTCTATTAAATGAGTAACCAGAAGAACTTCCTCAAAGAAGTGCTTGGCAGGTACTCGGCTTTCGTCCGAATCCCGGGATGCAACAATACTGGCCTTCATATCCGCCCAGTATGTCTTGACACGGGCAAGAGCCATTTGTGCACCCTCTATGCACGCCGACCTCTTCATTGCATCAACATACGACACCGAACCAAGGAACTGTTGCACCAAGCTAAAATAACTCTTCGGCTCTGGCTCTCCCGGCCACAAACGACTCGCAACATACTTCATGGCGAGTCCGGATAACCTGATCAGCTCTGCCCAGGTGGCCAAACGGTCGGATACCGAAAGTGGGCATTCTGGATTGTGGAACTGCGACCAAAAAAGTTCTTCCAATTTATGGTCACCTCGACCTCGGAAGTGTTCGGTTGCGTCTGCCGCACTCGCTGCCAAATCCAGATACGTGTTTTCCGCACTCCACTGCCGGTCTAGCGGAGCATACTTAGGATCCCCGAACTTCATCCGCAACATATAGGGCTTTCCAGCCGTGATATCTCCGGCCTGACGCAGCTCCTCCTTCATAGCTCTCATCGCAGACCGAGCATCCTTGGCCTCGGCAGTGGCTTTCTTAAGGTCTTCTTGCACCAGTCGATCTTCTTTTTCAAGAAGCTGGCAGCGATCGGCAGCATTCTTCAACTTCACGGCCATCTCGGCCATTTCCTCCCTGCTTCGGCAGTGAGCAGCTTGTTCAGCTTTTAGCTCTTCGGCCGCCTTCGAGGCAGCCGCATTACTTTTTCTGGCTTGCTCCTTGGCTCGGGCGAGCTCCGCCCGAAGCTCCTCCATAGCAGCAGCACTATCTGCATTATGCATACATACTATAAGGCACGGGCGTCAAGCTCCCTTACCAGGTGTCCGCGGAGAAGCCACATACCTTGGGACTTGTCAAGTCGCTTATTGACCAGCGTGATGTCCGCATCCGCAGCGTCAAGTTGCCGCTCCAGTACGGCAAATTCATCAGTCTGGCTGGCCACCGAACACTCCGCCACCTATATAGGAAGGGCGACATCTTACAACTGAGATTTTGATCCTCGGCACGCTGTCACCTCTGACAACGTACCGAGTCTCAGGGGCTACTATCTACATAGGGCACATTCTATATGCAAAACTGTCTGAAGGTATATCATTTTTGCGTACCTCAAACCCTGTCAGTAAACTTCTGACGGCTTCATGCAATCCGCTCTCAGCGGATGAAATTCTTTCAATCACCATACCCATTAACGTACGGTGATCTTCTGAGATAGACACTCGCCTGAGCAGGTCCTTCAGCTTCGCCGACTGTACACCAGTTGGTGCTGAACTTTCTGGCCCCGCCAGACTCGGGGAAACCCTCCGCGATGACACCTCAGGGTCGTCTGCCCCGCCTGACGGTGCGGCAGATGGAGGCGTTTCGCTCTTCACCATCTTCGGACGAAGATCCCCCGAAGATGAGCTCTGCTGAGAAGGGCTGAGATCTGAACTACAAGGTAAAACTCCGTTTATCTTCAGAAATAAAAACAGGGATGTCTCTTATTACAAAACTCCCCTTTCTACTTATGGCTCGCTAGAGGGCTGATTTCCTTGGGGAAATAGTGCGGCCGGGGCCTCTCCTGGTGCAGGACCCTCTGGTGAGGATTTCTTCCCCGGCTTTGAGGCCTTGGCCTCCGGATCTTCAAAAGTGGTCCTCTTCTCCTGGAGGGAGGGATTCTTGATCCCCCCTTTCTCGAGAGCCTCCTTAGTGGAGGTAGTAGCTTTCCTGTTCCCCCCTTCGCCCTCTTCCAGAAGCGCGGCCTCCAGCATCTTGGTTAACACAGGATCCGGCGTGGTCTCAGGGAGGGGGGCCGGACACCTTATTAGCTTTGCTTTTGCTATCCACTCTTGTTCAAGGGACAGCTCTTTAAAGGGCAAGTTTATGATAAATATACAGACAGCATGTCCGGGCACATGACTACTTACTTGAGTATCCGGGCGATTGCAGCTCAGACCTGCGTCCTCGGTCAAGTTCGGACACATCTCTTGTGATCCGAAGAACAATTTATACATCTCCACGGGCGTCGCACCCATGAAGTGTTGGAGAGCTCGCGGTCCCTCCGGATTGAATTCCCACAAGCGGAGGGGCGACATTTGCAGGGCAAAAGGCGCCGAATTAGCATGACCTGCGCCACTATGACCAGATTGATCTCCCTCTCTTGGAGGTCTTGAATACGGCCCTGCAACAGTGGTACGTCCTTGGACGGCCCCCAGTCAAGCCCCTTGTTGACCCATGATGCCAGCCGTTGTGAAGGGCCCGAGCGAAAGCCAGGTGGCGCCACCCATCTGGTACCCCTGGGAGCGGTGATGTAGAACCACTCCTGTTGCCACAAACCAAGCTCCTCTTGAAAAGAGCCCTCGGGCCATGGAGCGTCGACATTCTTGCTTATGACGGCCCCTCCGCACTCTGCCAGCTGCCCCCTGATCATCTTCGGTTCCACTTTGAAGGTTTTGAGCCACAACCCGAAGTGAGGGGTAATGCGGAGGAAGGCTTCGCATACGACAATAAACGATGAGATATGGAGGATAGACTTTGGATCCAAATCATGAAATTCCATCCCGTAATAAAACATGAGCCCCCTCACGAAGGGGTCCATCGGGAAGCCTAACCCCCGAAGGAAGTGAGACATGAACACCACGTTCTCACCAGGCTGGGGAGTGGGAGTAACCTGCCCTTGGGCAGGCAACCTGTGCACAATTTCGCCGGTCAGATACCGGGCGTCTCTTAGCTTTAGCATGTTTTCCTCCGTGACGGAGGAAGGCATCCACCGGCCTTGCAGGTCGGAGCCGTACATCCTCGGAGGTCCGAAGCGCTTGAATCTAGAGCTTTGGGTGTTGGAACTCAAGGCGAGGGGCGGATTCGATTGGATTGAAAAGAAAGGAGTCGAGCCTTGGTCTCTTTATAAAGGAGTTGAATACCAAGAGCCCTCCCCGTAACCGTTTGGGACTCGCTTTCAATTAGGGAGTCATACCAAAGGCACGGTTGGGTTACCCACGCTCGTATTGATGAGAATCCCGGAATAAGGGGACACGATCTCTGCTTTGACAAGACGTGCCAAGGAAACCGCCTCGCTAAACGCGCTGAGGTGGGACAGTAAAATGATTCGAGTAAAGACTTGGCCCTGGCGTGATGTCACGCTGCGGAATACGTCGGCAGATTAGATTGGTGCGGATATTATTCTCTCTACGGTGTTATGTGGAACTTATTTTGCAGAGCCGGACACTATCCTTGTGTTCAACATCTTCTATGAAGTATTCGGAGGAGGAACCAGCCTTGCAATGCTGAAGACAATTTGCACGCCGGACTCGTCGTCATTGAAGCCTGGTTCAGGGGCTACTGAGGGAGTCCTGGATTAGGGGGTGTCCGGATGGCCGGACTATGACCTTTGGCCGGACTCCCGGACTATGAAGATACAAGATTGAAGACTTCGTCCCGTGTCCGGATGGGACTTTCCTTGGCGTGGAAGGCAATCTTGGTGATACGATATGAAGATCTCCTCCCATTGTAACCGACTCTGTGTAACCCTAGCCCTCTCCGATGTCTATATAAACCGGAGAGTTTTAGTCCATAGGACGAACAACAATCATACCATAGGCTAGCTTCTAAGGTTTAGCCTCTCTGATCTCGTGGTAGATCAACTCTTGTAATACCCATATCATCAATATCAATCAAGTAGGAGTAGGGTTTTACCTCCACCGAGAGGGCCCGAACCTGGGTAAAAACATCGTGTCCCTTGTCTCCTGTTACCATCCGCCTAGACGCACAGTTTGGGACCCCCTACCCAAGATCCGCCGGTTTTGACACCGACAATGGGATTTACCTGACCACGAAGAAGGTTGCACACTATTTCTCTGATCACTCAGTTTCAGTCATCAGCGACGCTCCATTGTCAGAGATTTTGAATAACAGAGATGCAACTGGTCGAGTGGCAAAGTGGGCGATTGAACTTCTTCCTTTAGATATCAAGTTTGAGGCAAAGAAGGCCATCAAGTCTCAAGCAATTGCAGATTTCCTCGCAGAGTGGACAGAACAACAACAGCCGACCCAGATTCAGTCGGAACATTGGACCATGTTCCTTGATGGATCTAGGATGTTGAATGGCTCTGGCGCAGGAGTGCTTTTGGTATCCCCATGAGGAGACAAGCTCAGTTATGTCCTCCAGATTCACTTTGATTCTTCAAACAATGAAGCTGAGTACGAGGCACTATTGTTTGGGTTGCGTATGGCCATTTCACTCGGCGTCCGGCGCATGATGGTATATGGAAACTCAGACTTAGTGGTTAATCAAGTAATTAAGGAATGGGATGTCAGGAGTCCTGCAATGACCGGTTATTGCAATGCAGTGAGAAAGCTAGAGAAGAAGTTTGAGGGGTTAGAGCTCCACCACATACCACGAATAAAGAATCAAGCCACCGATGATCTGGCGAAGATAGGATCCACTCGGAAGCCTATACCCAACAACATGTTCTTGGAGCATCTCCATACCCCATTAGTGCAAGAAGATCCCTTAAAGGAAGAGCCCTCGCAACCAATAAGTTCAACCGACCCGACTGATATCGAGGTTCCAGCCGTGGTCGACTAGATCATGGAAGTCTTGATGATCACACCCGACTGGACGGTACCGTACATCGCATAAATTCTCAGGAAGGAGCTCCCAGTGGATGAAGATGAAGCTCACCAGATAGTCCATTGATCGAAAGCTTTCACCATGATTAAAGGGCAGCTTTACAGAGAAAGTGTCACAGGAGTGGCTCAACGCTGCATCACCCCGGAAGAAGGTCGAATGATCCTAAATGATATCCACTCGGGGACCTGTGGTCACCATGTGTTCTCTCGGACCATTGTGGCGAAAGCATACCGAGCGGGTTTCTATTGGCCTCGAGCAAATGAGATGGCAAAAGATATAGTTGACAAGTGCGCAGGTTGTCAGTTCTACTCCAACATGTTCCACAAGCCTGCGTCTGCCCTGAAGACCATTCCACTTGTCTGGCCATTTGCAGTTTGGGGATTGGATATGGTTGGACCATTCAAGACCGGCACAAGTGGTTTCACCCATTTGCTTGTAGCAGTCGACAAGTTCACCAAGTGGATCAAAGCCCAGCCCATCAAAAACCTTGGTGCAGGCACTGACGTTAGTTTCATCAAGGACTTGATATTCAGATATGGAGTTCCTCACAGCATTATCACAGACAACGACTCCAACTTTGATTCTGATGAGTTCAAGGCGTTCTGCGCATCCCAAGGCACTCGGGTCAACTATGCGTCCGTTGCACACCCGCAGTCGAATGGACAAGCATAAAGGGCAAATGGTTTGATCCTTCAAGGGTTAAAACCCCGACTGATACGCGACCTTAAGCATGCTGCTGGAGATTGGGTGACTGAATTACCGTCCGTCCTATGGGGGCTGAGAACAACGCCAAACCAGTCGACTAATCGAACCCCCTTCTTCCTGGTGTACGGCGCTGAGGTTGTGCTTCCGAGTGACTTGCTGCACAATGCCCCCCGAGTGGAACTTTTCTCAGAATCTGAAGCAGAGCAGGCACACGAAGACGCAGTTGATCTCCTAGAAGAAGAACGCGATATGGCTTTGATTCGGTCGACCATCTATCAGCAAGATCTGCGTCGATTCCATGATCGCAACATCAGAGGCCGAGCATTTCAGGAAGGAGACCTTGTGCTCCGAGCGGATCAGAAACGGCCTCAAAAGCTCGCTCCAGCCTGGGAAGGTCCCTTCATCATCACCAAGGTGCTTCACAATGGAGCGTACCACATCTACAATGTAGCCAAGAACATGGACAAGCCACGCGGATGGAACGCAAAGATGCTTCTACCTTTCTGTACCTAGAATCACTCGACCTGACGAGTTGCAATAAGAGTACCTCATTTTGCTTTCCAAAGACAAGATTTTTACAGTATCTTAATGACTGATTCCCCGTAATCATTTGTGTCTAAATCCCCCAGTGGATGGCTTAGCTGCGAACCTGATTCACCTAAGTTAAAAACATTTCGAGTGGAGAGCAATCCTCCCACTCAGGGGCTTAGCTGCGACCCCGTACTCGCCTAAGTTAAAAACATTCCGAGTGGAGAGCAATACTCCCACTCGGAGGCTTAGCCGCGACCCCGAAATCGCCTAATTTAAAAACATTCTGAGTGGAGAGCAATCCTCCCACTCGGAGGCTTAGCTTCGACCACGAAATCGCCTAAGTTAAAAACATTCCGAGTGGAGAGCAATCCTCCCAGG
>NC_041389.1:487006573-487007042 GCF_002162155.2 Triticum dicoccoides | reverse complement strand
GGGAGCTTAGCTGCAACCCCGTGCTTGCCTAAGTTAAAAACACTCCGGGTGAAGAGCAATCCTCTCACTCGAGGGCTTAGATGCGACCCCGTACTCGCCTAAGTTAAAAACACTCCGAGTGAAGAACAATCTTGTCACTCGGAGTCTTAGCTGCGACCCTGTACTCGCCTAAGTTAAAAACACTCCGAGTGGAGAGCAATCCTCTCACTCGGGGGCTTAGCTGCGACCCCGTACTCGCCTAAGTTAAAAACACTCCGAGTGAAGAACAATCCTTTCACTCGGAGGCTTAGCTGCGACCCAGTACTCGCTTAAGTTAAAAACACTCTGAGTGAAGAGCAATCCTCTCACTGGGGGACTTAGCTGCGATCCCGTACTCACCTAAGTTTCAAAAAAACTCCGAGTGAAGAGCAATCCTCTCACTCGGGGTCTTAGCCGCGACCCTGCACTCGCCTAAGTTAAAAACACTCCA
>NC_041389.1:486913292-487006278 GCF_002162155.2 Triticum dicoccoides | reverse complement strand
TAAGTTAAAAACATTCAGAGTGGAGAGCAATCCTCCCACTCGGGGACTTAGCTGCGACCCCGTACTCGTTAAGTTAAAAACATTCCGAGTGGAGAGCAATCCTCCCACTCGGGGACTTAGCTGCAACCCCGTACTCGCCTAAGTTAAAAACATTCTGAGTGGAGAGCAATCTTCACACTCGGGGGCTTAGCTGCGACCCCGTAATCGCCTAAGTTAAAAATATTCCGAGTGGAGAGAAATCCCCCACTCGGGGGCTTAGCTGCGACCCCCTACTCGCCTAAGTCACAAGTACAATGTGCGCTCCATCCCGATCCGCAAGGACGACGAGGTGTAAACTGAACACCACGCCTGAGCTGCATCACAAGTACAATGTATGCTCCATCCCGATCCACAAGGACGATGAGGTGTCGACCGAACACCACGTCTGAGCTGCGCCACAAGTACAATGCACGCTCCATCCCGATCCTCAAGGGCGACGAGGTGTCGACTGATCACATCGTCAGACCCACTCGACGAAAGGTGAAAAGGTCAAGTTCACTCGGAATCAAAAGACATTCAAAAGCAATAAAAGCAAAAGCCATGATTTTCAAAGACAACCAAGTTCAGACAAATCCCGCAAAAGTTCAGAACCGTGACGGGCAGAAGTACTTGGGCATCAAGCCTGAAAGAGTTTAACGGTTACATAACCACTCGACATTCCGAGGCAAATAAAGGTGCGGCATAGTGTTTTGTTCACTCGTCAGGAGAAGGACTTGCTGGATCACAGAAGCTGCCAAGGTCGATGTTGTCTATGATGCAAGTGGCGGCGTCAAGGAAGGTGTCCATGAAGGACTGGAAATTGAGCCTTTTGGTGTTCGCAACCTTGAGGGCCGCCAGCTTGTCTTCTCTGACATCCTTGCAGTGCACTTGGACCAATGACAGGGCGACGTTGACGCCACAACAAGCAGATGACTTCTTCCATTCCTGCACTCGACCATGGATTTGATTCAGTCGAGTCATCAGAGACTCGAGATCCTGTGAGAGTTCCGTCTGGGGCCAGAGTTTAGCATCAATCCGCGTCATTACAGCCTTCAGTCGAGCGAGATAATCCACAACACTATCCAGGCAAGACTCCAACCGCAACACGTTCATCGCAACATCATCCTTGACAGGAGAGTTGATGGGGTCAAGACCCGTCTTGACCCGTCTAGTTTCTGCTTCAAAGTCTTGACAAAGTTCTGCACAATCGGAAAAGCAGTGAGTCGATAGTTTAGCAAGACGTGTCAGTCAGCACCAACAAATTAGTCGAACAAGAGAAAATACCTTCAAGCTTCAAGACCAACTTCATAGCAAGCTGCCCTAGATAAGACTCTAATTCGCCCTTCTTGGCCTTGAGATTCCCAACTTCGTGAGTCAAGCTTCCCTTGTCCTTCTTCAATCGCGCAACCTCCTGGTTGGCTTCAGAAACGGCGGTTGAAAGATCAAGGATGTCGCCTAGAGGGGGGGGGGGTGAATAGGCGCTTTAAAATAATTACGGTTTAGGCTTGAACAAATGCGGAATAAACCTAGCGGTTAATTTGTCAAGCACAAAACCTACAACAACTAGGCTCACCTATGTGCACCAACAACTTATGCTAAGCAAGATAAGCAACTATGTGATAGCAAGATATATGACAAAGAACAATATGGCTATCACAAAGTAAAGTGCATAAGTAAAGGGGCTCGGGTAAGAGATAACCGAGGCACGCGGAGACGATGATGTATCCCGAAGTTCACACCCTTGCGGATGCTAATCTCCGTTTGGAGCGGTGTGGAGGCACAATGCTCCCCAAGAAGCCACTAGGGCCACCGTAATCTCCTCACGCCCTCGCAGAATGCAAGATGTCGTGATTCCACTAAGGGACCCTTGAGGATGGTCACCGAACCCGTACAAATGGTGACCCTTGGGGGCGGTCACCGAACCCGTACACTTTGGCAACCCTTGGGGGCAGTCACCGGTACCCGTCAAATTGCTCGGGGCGATCTCCACAACCTAATTGGAGACCCCGACGCTTGCCCGGAGCTTTACACCACAATGATTGAGCTCCGAACACCACCAACCGTCTAGGGCACCAAGGCACCCAAGAGGAACAAGCTCTAGGGTGCCCAAACACCCAAGCGTAATAAGCTTCTCAAACTTCACTTCCATGTATCACCGTGGAGAACTCAAACCGATGCACCAAATACAATGGCAAGGGCACACGGAGTGCCCAAGTCCTTCTCTCCCAAATCCCACCAAAGCAACTAATGCTAGGGAGGAAAATGAGAGGAAGAACGAAAGAAGAACACGAAGAACTCCAAGATCTAGATGCAAGGGGCTCCCCTCACTTAGAGGAGAAAGTGATTGGTGGAAATGTGGATCTAGATCTCCTCTCTCTTTTCCCTCAAGAACTAGCAAGAATCCATGGAGGGATTGACAGTTAGCAAGCTCGAAGAAGGTCAACAATGGGGGAAGAACACGAGCTCAAAGGATAAGGTTCATTGGGGAAGAAGACCCCCTTTTATAGGACCTCCCGAATCCAACCATTATGTGCTCAGGTTGTGCACAAGCGGTACTACCGCTTGGAGGAGCAGTACTACCGCTTAGCACGGTCAAAACAGCCCAACGAGAGAGAAAACATGAGTTTTTGGGTCCGGAGCGGTACTACCGCTTAGGAGCCACGGTAGTACTGCTCTGAAGCGGTACTACCGCTCAGGAGCCGCGGTAGTACCTCTCTGGAGCGGTAGTAAAAAATTACATCCGCTCTAGTCACGGTAGTATCGCTCTGGAGCGGTAGTACCGCTGCAGCCTTTACCAAAACAGCCACAACTTTTGCAAACGGACTCCGAATTCAACGAAACCAAGTTTGTTGGAAAGCTAACGACATGGGATAACACAATATTGATAGAAATATCAAGAATAAGCAAATGAGAAAAGGCCGAAAAGAAAATGGTGAGAACCCTTCCTCGGATAAGACCGGTAAAACCTCCAACACCGAAAACATCATAGAAGACGCATGCAAACTCCGTTTTCGATGAACTCAAGATTGTCATCAAGATGACCATAAGCTCTAAGACTCACAAAGAGAATCAAACAAGAACCAAGAAACATGATGCAAGGATGCAATGGTTTGAGCTCTCTACTAACGATACGATCAAGCTACCAACTTGAGAGCCCCCCTTGATAGTACGTCAAACGATCCTATAACTCGGTCTCCCAACTACCACCACAAGACCGGTAAAATAGAAAACCTATCAAGGGAAAACCTTTGCCTTGCACATGGTCCACTTGAGCTAGATGAAGACGATCTTGACTCCCTAAAGTTGGACCACCTTTCTTGATTGCGTTGGCTCGATGAAGACTAGATGATTGCTCCCCCATAGTTCACTATGGGTGAGCCACTCTTCGGCACATCTTCACAAGTCCATTGACACCACAATGGATGGCAAGATTCAAGCACTTGATCTCTTCGTGATGCTCCACTTGAACTTGCACACGGCAATCTTGATGATATCACCACTTGATGTCATCCTTTCCATGGGTTGTATGATATCTTCCTCTTGACGCAAGCCCATGGATACGTACCTAACCCCACATACAACTCTCACATAGACCATGGGTTAGTACATAAAGTGCAATGGACAATGCTTACCATACCATGGGATCACTTGATCCCTCTCGGTACATCTTCTACGCTTTGTGAGTTGATCAACTTGATTCACTCTTGACTTAGTCTTGATCAACCTTGAATCTTTGCAACTCTCTTCATTTGGATGATGTATTGAAGGTAAAAATGAATGATCACACAACCTTCTTCTTCAAGACATGCTTGCAATAAGCTCAACACTCGCATGACCAATCTTTGGATAATTCCTTAATAGCACCTTGGTCAACTCAAAAACTCCTTGAAACCAACACATGGACTTCGAGAAAAGCCTATGGACAAATCCTTCAAATATAACTCAAGACAACCATTAGTCCATAGAGATTGTCATCAATTACCAAAATCAAACATGGGGGCACCGCATGTTCTTTCAATCTCCCCCATTTTGGTAATTGATGACAATCACTTTCAAGAGAGTTTATACAAGGAATTATGCATCACCATGCAATGCAACAACCAATAGTGCATGTGAATGAGATGCAAATGCTAAGGGACAAAACCAAAGCAAGAGGAGACAACTCTCTAAACTTCTCCACAAAACTATCTGAAACTTCTCCCCCATTGGCATCGATTGCCAAAATGGGCTAAGTTTAGAAGGCCAATATAAAATGTGTTCCTCCATAAATTGTGTCTTTCTCAAAAAGAGAGTGGAATGCAATACACATATCCAACGGTAAATACTTGGAGGAAGACAAACTATATTGAGGCCCAAAGATTGCAAAAGGAAGATATGCCACAAAGACATAATCAAAGAGAGAAACAAGCAATCAAGCAGCCAAAAGATACCAATTGAAGCAAGCTATCAAAAGATACCAATTGAACCAACTAGGCCAATGATCCTACGAGCCACATGAATAAAGGATATTATGATAAGAGCGGAGCAGTGTTCTAAAGAAGCTAGAGAAGTTCCCCATGATTTGTGCACATCAAGAATTTTTGTATTTGGATACAAAGTGCACAAAATAGGATCCTAGCTCCCCCAAAATCAATAGAAACTCACATCCAGTGCAAGTGAGCATATAGGAAACAAAGCCTAGCACTTGCAACAAGCACATGGTTGAGCAACATGTGAAAGAGGCAACTTAAGAATAGGCTCAACCAAAATGATGTGTGTGAGTCATGGCGAAGCACTTGAGAAGACTAAAATTAGGATGAGCATTAAGCATCAACATAGTCTTGAAAGAATGAGGCACACGGTGCAAGGCCTATCATTCCCACACACAACTGGCAAAAGGGTTCACAAGCTTACTAATAAGCAAAAGAGAACCTATGCTTGTGACAACCCGTGGTGAAGATAGACGAGGGGAGGCTCATCAAGACGAGGGATACCAATTAAGATGGCAAAAACCTCGTAAAGAAAAGAAAGAGGAAAATAACCTTCACCACACAAGAGTGCATCAAGATGCAACGATAAAGGACACGCACTCAAGGCACAAGCTTTCACGGAGCCACCAAAGAAATAACATAAGAAAGACAAGGTGGACGTGAAAGAAAGGATATCAACTAGAGATGTAATTTCTCTCAAGTGTATAAGGTTCTATGTAGACGAAATCATGATGATATATATATCTACAACGAAGGATGTACACCCGAAATAGTTACAACACGAAGGAACAAGATATCCACAAGGAAGTCATAAATATACCAATAAGATATTTGCTTGAAAGCATAGCACTTGGCTAGATATGGTCTTATTGTATATAAATGAAGTCCACACACACATCCATCAAGGGCATCACAACTAGGAACAGAGATCATCGTTGGGATGCTTTGAGAAAGGAAACAAGTATCACAAGATATGAAATGAATATCATGCCAAGATACAACCTACACAAGGTTGAATGCAAGAGGGGAAAGCATGAATAGATACTTGTTATCGAGATATCATTGGAAGGATGTAGTAGATACCAATTGAAGGTAGATAGTAGTTCATTGATCATCCTAGCTTGACTCCAATATGCACATGGTGACAACACCTTCCTTGTGAGTGAGCCGAGCATCCAATGCATCTCCAAATGTTCCTAGAAGAACAACACAAACTAAACGGTTCCCAAACTCATCGGGACCAAATAGTTAGAAACACCAATACATAGGACAAACTCCACATAAATATGTGCATATAGATATGAAAATGAATTTCATGCACATCTCATCCAAATTGAGACTAGGTGGAGTTTTCCCTATATATTGAGTCAAAGAAAGAAAGCATGCCAAATGAAATACATGAAGTAAACATGCATGCTCAAGACTTTCAAAACCCGAAACCAAAAACAAAGAAATGCCAAGTGAAAAGGGTACCAAATGGAGAAATCATCACTTGGAAGATATCATTAAAGATACATCAAGGAATGAGATATCCATTGATACACACTAAACTAAAGATGTCAAACTCCCAAAGAGAGGATGGTTCCAAACAAACCAGGCTCTCAACAAAGTTTCATGATGGCACAAAGTACCAAAAAGAAATGGCCTGCCTTCCACCAAAACACACTTGAAAAGGATCACAAGAAGAGTGTTCTAAAGAAAATAGGATAGCTCCCCCACGAGTTGTGCATTATATAGGATTTGCATTTGAATACAAAATGCACAAGGTGGGATCACCACTTTCACTATATCTAGAAAACACTAGGCAAGAACAAGAAATAAACAAATCCACAAGTGGTAGGGAAGACAACGGGAGTTGACACAAACCTTGGCAAGAGAAAAAGGCAAATAAACAAAAGCCAATGTAAAGATGATCAATTAAATTCTACCACACATAAGTGATTACCAATTGTCAAAAGACAAGAAGTATTTGGAAATAATTCCCGGTGGTAGATAGCAAGGATATCCGACATCATCTTCACTCCAAACAAAAAGCAAATTGCAACTTGTAGAGCTAACATGCCACCTAGGAACAAGATAATTTACAATATCAATTCTAGGTGACAATATCTCAAATGTACACATTTTCTAGGCTTGTAATATGCACTTAGCATATTACTCCCCCATAATGTGATACCAATAAGAACTTAACAAGAGGCAATAAGAGGATCCAACACGAGATAATCAATGGAATTTTTAGAATTTGAATTTCTCATGAGAGATATACCACCTAGCGACTAGATAATCTTGTAATATCAATACTAGATGGTATTACTCATGTACACACATTTATAGGATTGTGAGGTGCACAAAGCACATCACTCCCCCAAAATGGGATGTTCCATTGATCTCTCACACGAGCCAACTAGGATACAAACAGGAAGCAAAAAGGCTCAACGCATGACGCACACGTACATGATGTGCAAACCAACACACACATACTTGATTGCTCAAGATAAGCAAGTTGGAAGCGCATCATATACAAACACATGAAAGGAACAAAACCAAAACGTGCAAAGGGGTAAGTAACTTCCAAGGTAAACAATTTAAGTACAAGTTACCGCAAGGAGGCACATTGGATATAAGATAGAAACTTGATAATCCAATTGACTTGGCTTGAGACAAAGAGAATGATGAAGTCCCCTTAATTCTTCATAATGTAGCCAAGTCTCCAATGCCCTCCAACAACACCTGTTGATCAAGTTTGAGCTTGTTGGTCCCCAACCAAGTTGGGTCCTAAGAGGTTAGTCACAATAGGCTTGGCTACCCAAATGGTTCTTTGCTTGACACCACTTTGAGTACCAACAAACTTGGCAAATACATTGCCAACCTTATCCTTACCAAGAGAATAGATATCATCAATAATAATTGGGTTGGATAAGTTACCACTAGTGCATGAAGAAGCGATGTGACCTTTCTCACGACATAAGTAGCAACGTCTACTCTTCACTTTCTTCTCACTTGATTTCTTAATTTGAGAAGCATTAACTTGAGTCTTCTTGGGAAGAGGCCTTTCTTCAACTTGATGTTGAGCATGAGATTGAACTTGTGCCCTCTTCCCTTGTTGCTTGACACTAATGGCCTTCTTCTTCAATGTGCAAGATCTAACATGATGCCCTTCGACTTTGCACTTGAAGCAAACGATCTTGGCCAAATTCTTGATTTGTTCTTGGCCTTTCTTCTTGTTCAACTTGGACTTCTTCTTCTTGTTGGAGTTGAATCCAAGTCCACCTTTGTCATTGGGGGATTTTTGCACACTCAAGATATTGTTGAGTGTGGCCTTCCCTTCATGACACTTTTCCAAGTCTTTCTTCAAAGAAGTGACTTGGGCCTTGAGCTCTTTGATTTCCTCTACATGGTTAGTCTCAACACAAGTACTAGAGGAAGTATAAGCTTCATCGTTAGAGCAACAAGGCAAGGAAAGCAATTCATCACAAGATGTACCAACATTGTGAGTAGATGAATTACAAGGACTAGCACATGGCAATATACTATTTTGACTAGAAGTAGTGCTAGTATCCACATGAGGCTCACTAGATGTTACCTTAGCAATCATGGCCTCATGATCTATCTTTAGCACTCTATGGGATACTAGAAGATCATCATGAGAGCTTGAGAGCTTTTCATGACTTTCTTCCAATTTCCCATAATTGCTAGATAGCACCTCAAGTTGAGCCCGTAGCTCAACATTCTCCTTCAAAATGGATGCTTCACAAGTAATAGAATTAGTAGCACAAACATCACCATTAACAACAAGAGGAGAAGGCAACTTGGCAAGCTCTTTTAAATAAGAAGCTTCAAGTTGGGCATGAGACTCGGTGAGTTTGATGAGCTCACCCTTGATGACCCTTGAGCCATTTTCGAGGTGCTCAAAATCCTCAAGGAGTCTAGCATGAGAAACTTCAAGCTTAGCATTTTTAGTTTTGAAATCGTTGGCCACCTCAAGAGCTCTATCATGAGATTCCCTCACTCTAGATAATTCTAGAGCAAAAGTCTCCTCAAGAGATTCGGAGGTGGTTTGTTCATGTTCAAGAGCTTGAGATAGCTCCGCGATCTCATTTGCGTAATCACGCCCATGAGCTTCCATTTTCTCAATGGTGACCTCATGCTGCTCGAGATGAGATTCCAACTCCTCAATATATTTCTTGCCCTCAATGGCAATGGACATAATTTCCATGAAGTTGGAATGAGCAATTTTATTTTTACGAAGGGCTTTAAAAATCATCTCCCCCTTAGTTTTTAAGGAGGTAACATTATCATTCTCTTCATCATTATCCTCATCATCATTAGCATCAACATCATCATCAAGAGACATATTGGGGTACAAAGTAGGAGATACCTTTGATGCCTTAGCCATAAGGCAAAAAGCAATAGATGATGATGTAGGATCCCTTGAGGCACCATTAAACACCACATCTTGTTCCATGGAGTGTTCGGTTTCCTCTACATTGTTAGCACAATAATTCAAGGAAATAGATGCATTTTTATCACGGCAACAAGACATAGCAAGCATATCATCATGCGATTTAGTCAAGCAATTTCTACATGATATGCAAGGACTATCAACACAAGCATGTGAAACATTTGGAGTGCTCGAAGTGTTAAAGCCCAAAGAAGGAGCATTGCAATAATATAGTGATGAAGCATCATCCACAATAAGCATACTATCACCATTGCAATGACCAACACTACTCACCATATCATTACCTTGTGGCAAACCACATGTAGGTGAAGTAGAAGAAGTTGAGAAGACTATACGACCGGAGGTGGAGGGGGAACAATCATCCCCACAAATATTGGACACACCATATTTATCTTGAAGCTTTGTCCACAACTCATGAGCATCCCGGAACGGCATGAGTTGAAAAATAACTACATTGCTCAAAGCATCAAAAAGCACATTAGAAGCTTGAGCATTGAGATAAGAGTTTTTTTAATCCTCTAAAGATAATCTTTGGGGATCCTTTGGAGGAGAAAAACCCATATCTACAATTCGCTCTAAATTTGGGTCCATGACCGTAAAGAGATTAAGCATGCGAATTACCCAAACATCAAAATTTGTGCCATCGAAACTAAGAGTGTCAGAGAATCCTAATCCCCTAGTCGACATCTTTACTCTCTAGGCGGTTAAGCCTAACAAAGAGAGACGAGGCTCTGATACCAATTGAAAGATTGAGGATGTCGCCTAGAGGGGGGGGGGTGAATAGGCGCTTTAAAATAATTATGGTTTAGGCTTGAACAAATGCGGAATAAACCTAGCGCTTAATTTGTCAAGCACAAAACCTACAACAACTAGGCTGACCTATGTGCACCAACAACTTATGCTAAGCAAGATAAGCAACTATGTGATAGCAAGATATATGACAAAGAACAATATGGCTATCACAAAATAAAGTGCATAAGTAAAGGGGCTCGGGTAAGAGATAACCGAGGCATGCGGAGACGATGATGTATCCCGAAGTTCACACCCTTGCAGATGCTAATCTCCGTTTGGAGCGGTGTGGAGGCACAATGCTCCCCAAGAAGCCACTAGGGCCACCGTAATCTCCTCACGGCCTCGCACAATGCAAGATGCCGTGATTCCACTAAGGGACCCTTGAGGGTGGTCACCGAACCCGTACAAATGGCGACCCTTGGGGGCGGCCACCGAACCCGTACACTTTGGCAACCCTTGGGGGCGGTCACCGGTACCCGTCAAATTGCTCGGGGCGATCTCCACAACCTAATTGGAGACCCTGATGCTTGCCCGGAGCTTTACACCACAATGATTGAGCTCCGAACACCACCAACCGTCTAGGGCACCAAGGCACCCAAGAGGAACAAGCTCTAGGGTGCCCAAACACCCAAGAGTAATAAGCTTCTCAAACTTCACTTCGACGTATCACCGTGGAGAACTCAAACCGATGCACCAAATACAATGGCAAGGGCACACGGAGTGCCCAAGTCCTTCTCTCCCAAATCCCACCAAAGCAACTAATGCTAGGGAGGAAAATAAGAGGAAGAACGAAAGAAGAACACGAAGAACTCCAAGATCTAGATCCAAGGGGCTCCCCTCACATAGAGGAGAAAGTGATTGGTGGAAACGTGGATCTAGATCTCCTCTCTCTTTTCCCTCAAGAACTAGCAAGAATCCATGGAGGGATTAAGAGTTAGCAAGCTCGAAGAGGTCAATAATGGGGGAAGAACACGAGCTCAAAGGATAAGGTTCATTGGGGAAGAAGACCCCCTTTTATAGGACCTCCCGAATCCAACCGTTATGTGCTCAGGTCGTGCACAAGTGGTACTACCGCTTGGAGGAGCAGTACTACCGCTTAGCACGGTCAAAACAGCCCAACGCGAGAGAAAACACGAGTTTTTGGGTCCGGAGCGGTACTACCGCTTAGGAGCCACGGTAGTACTGCTCTGAAGCGGTACTACCACTCAGGAGCCGCGGTAGTACCTCTCTGGAGCGGTAGTAAAAAATTACACCCGCTCTAGTCACGGTAGTATCGCTCTGGAGCGGTAGTACCGCTGCAGCCTTTACCAAAACAGCCACAACTTTTGCAAACGGACTCCGAATTCAATGAAACCAAGTTTGTTGGAAAGCTAACGACATGGGATAACACAATATTGATAGAAATATCAAGAATAAGCAAATGAGAAAAGGCCGAAAATAAAATGGTGAGAACCCTTCCTCGGATAAGACCGGTAAAACCTCCAACACCGAAAACATCATAGAAGACGCATGCAAACTCCGTTTTCGATGAACTCAAGCTTGTCATCAAGATGACCATAAGCTCTAAGAAACACAAAGAGAATCAAACAAGAACCAAGAAACATGATGCAAGGATGCAATGGTTTGAGCTCTCTACTAACGATACGATCAAGCTACCAACTTGAGAGCCCCCCTTGATAGTACGTTAAACGATCCTATAACTCGGTCTCCCAACTACCACCACAAGACTGGTAAAATAGAAAACCTATCAAGGGAAAACCTTTGCCTTGCACATGGTCCACTTGAGCTAGATGAAGACGATCTTGACTCCCTAAAGTTGGACCACCTTTCTTGATTGCGTTGGCTCGATGAAGACTAGATGATTGCTCCCCCATAGTTCACTATGGGTGAGCCACTCTTCGGCACATCTTCACAAGTCCATTGACACCACAATGGATGGCAAGATTCAAGCACTTGATCTCTTCGTGATGCTCCACTTGAACTTGCACACGGCAATCTTGATGACGATCACCACTTGATGTCATCCTTTCCATGGGTTGTATGATATCTTCCTCTTGACGCAAGCCCATGGATACGTACCTAACCCCACATACAACTCTCACATAGACCATGGGTTAGTACATAAAGTGCAATGGACAATGCTTACCATACCATGGGATCACTTGATCCCTCTCGGTACATCTTCTACGCTTTGTGAGTTGATCAACTTGATTCACTCTTGACTTAGTCTTGATCAACCTTGAATCTTTGCAACTCTCTTCATTTGGATGATGTATTGAAGGTAAAAATGAATGATCACACAACCTTCTTCTTCAAGACATGCTTGCAATAAGCTCAACACTCGCATGACTAATCTTTGGATAATTCCTTAATAGCACCTTGGTCAACTCAAAAACTCCTTGAAACCAACACATGGACTTCGAGAAAAGCCTATGGACAAATCCTTCAAATATAACTCAAGACAACCATTAGTCCATAGAGATTGTCATCAATTACCAAAACCAAACATGGGGGCACCGCATGTTCTTTCAGCGGTCTTCAACTTGGAGTTCTCCTCTTCCAACTTGTTGACTGAGGCCAACTTCTTGTCTGCAAGTGATGTTTTCTCTCGCGCCTCCTTTTGGGCCGTGGCAAGATCCTGATCCTTCTTCTCTAGAGCGTGCTTAATTTTCTCTAAATAAATAACATTCTTCAGACGAGCTTGAAGTTGACGGTTTTCACTATGCACATCTGTTCAAGTGGAATCACTCGGTTCAAAGAGACTGAAAAAAGAGAGAGAATCACAAGGTGGACGGTTGACGAGTGGTTACCTCCCATGATAGCTACTTCTTCCTGGGCCTTCTTGAGGTTCTTCTTGGATAGTTCCAGATCGAGGCTGAGGCTGATCTGCTTCTTATTCAGCTTAGAAAGTTGAACTCCAAGATCACAAGACTTCTGCAGTCAGCAAATAAGATATGTTAGTCGATAGAAGCAAAAGTGAATCACAGTGAAAATTGCTCTAAGACTACCGTTGAATCAAACATTCAACAGTAGTCTCGGGGACTACACCCAGTGGGTGCACTTGGCGTGCCCCCACTGGTCCGGTTTTACACTCGGCATGGTCTGCCCAGCATGAGTAAAAAAAGGAGAGATCCTCATACCCCAGCCGACTACCAGCAGTCGACTGCAGTCTCGGGCACTACACCCAGTGGGTGCACTCTGCGTGCCCCCACTGGTTATGAAAAGCACTCGACTCAACCTAGTCGACTTAAGTGGAAGAACTATTTAGTTCTAAGTCAGAAACACCCTAGTGGGTGATTGGATGCGAACTGCAGACCCATGATAGATGCACATAATATGTTCCAAAACGCTCATCCAAAGACACCGTGTGGACAGTGAAGTAATATATTGCAACTATCAGTACTCAAGAGACCAGTCGGAAACCAACTAACCTTGATGTTGGCTTGCAGAGCGGTGCTGGCATTGTAAGCAACCTGACTGTCCTCATGCACCACCTTCATCTGATCACAAGGTTTGCCTGGAGAAGGGCCTCCTTAGCGGCACTCGGCGTGTCATCTGGAGTCTGGTATGCAGCAAAGAGCAATGATGGCAGTACAGTCGGAGCAGTCACATGCTCGGATGCGTGGAGTTGTACTGGAGCGGCAGGGGCCTGAGCAGTCGACCCCGAAGGATGGTCAGTTGACAATGGATCGACAAAGGTAACATTGGTCTGAGCCGGATCTCTGGATCGCTAGACCACTGTCTCAGGCACCAACGTCGAAGGAGGCACCTGACCCTCGGTCGTCTTTCCGCTTGAGGCTCTGCCCCTCCTTCTTCTCTCCCTCAGAGGCACTTCTTCTTCATCATTTGGAAGTTCAATGACGTCCCGTGGAGCTGCAACAAAAAGCAACCTTAAGAGTTCAATCGACCAACAATCCAGTCGGCAGAATAAATTCAAGTTGGAAAGGGCGTACCAGCTTTGGAAGTGGCCGCGTCATCGGTCTCCTCATCACCTGGGGCCTTGTCAATGTCCATATCAGTCGCAGAAGTTGCAGGGCTGGAAAACTCATAATCCACTCGGTCAAAGTAGAAGTATCATTCGGAAGAAGAAAACATAGAAAGATAGAGCACTCACCCAAAGGCAACAGGAACGTCCATCTTGATCTTGGGCAAGGTCTTCCGAGCCTTTGAAGGGGCAACCTTGGGTTGCTTGACGACCTTCTCCGTCGGCTCCAGAGTCGAAGTCCGAGTGCACTTCTGTGCTTGAGTACTTGGATCCACGGTCTTGCCACACCCGCCCGCTGGATCTTGGAGTTGATTGGATCAACACTCTGAGCAAGGTGGTGAGTCGACTACCTCGTCGTCGTCCGACTCATCACTTTCCTCCTCCTTGTCGTCTTCTGGAGATTGCCGGTCTCCGCTTTCTTCCGTGTTGTCCTCTCCCTCCTGGTCTTGCTCCAGAGCTTGTTCACCGCTGGGCATCAAGTACATCTCAGTATAAACCTACAAGACAAGAAGTCAAACAAATATCAGTCGGATTCAGAGACAATTACAAAAAATATTTAAGTACAGTCGGTAGCAAAGATCAAACCTTATCTGGCTAGTTGCTGGCGCTGAATGGGTCGACTCTCCTCGCTCCCCTGGGGTTATCCTTGTTTCCTGTAATGCCCTTCAGCCACAAGGCCACCGTCTCGGCTGTAACCTCCTCTGGATGAACCCTAGCAGTGTCGTTGGCTCCAAAGTACATCCACATCGAGTGGTCACGAGCCTGGAGCGGCTGGATGCATCGACTAAGAAACACCTCCAACAAGTCCATGCCGGTTACACCCTGATTGATCAACTGAACCACTCTCTCAACCAACATGTTCATTTCCACCCTCTCCGCAGCAGTCACTTTCAGCGAAGAAGGTTGCTGGGCGTGATCTAAAGAGAACGGGGGAAGACCGGTTGACTGACCGGGAGTCGCAATATCCTGGCAGTAGAACCAGGTCGACTGCCAGCCCCTGACCGACTCAGGAAGTGTCATGGAAGGGAAAGCACTCCTTTTCCTCTTCTGGATCCCCAAACCCCCGCACATTTGGATCATGTGCATCCTCTCGTCACTCGAATTCGCTTTCTTCACAGACTGAGAGCAGATTGTTAAGATGTGCTTGAAAAGACCCCAGTGCGGTCGACAACCCAGGAAGTTTTCACACATGGTCACAAATTCGGCGAGGTACGTAATGGTGTTGGGAGGGAAGTGATGGAGTTGAGCTCCGAAAAATTTCAAGAAGCCCCGGAAAAAAGGATGCGGAGGAAGGAAGAAACCACGGTCGATGTGGATTGCAAGGAGGACGCACTCACCCAGCCGCGGCTGAGGCTTCGTCTCCCCCTTCGGCAGCCTCGTAGCTCCGTCAACAATCAAACCGGAGTCGGCCAGCTCCTCCAAATCTTCTGGCCGGAGCAAAGATCGGATCCAATCACCATGGATCCAACCCGGCGGCAACGCGGACCTCCACGACGACCCCCTATTTGTCTTCTTCCCTTTCACTGCCCCTGTCGCCTTCTTCGCGTGCTCCAGCGCCGCTGTCTTGTCCTTCATCATGGTGGCAGGATGGCAGCGTCGAGGGTGGAGGAAAGGGGTGCAGAGGAGAAGCGGAGAAGGAAGAGGAAGAAAGGATGCGCACAGTGCAGACGCCTCGGCCCCGACGCCTTTTAAGGACCCACTTCCGAGTGGCTGACGCGTGGGCCCGGGCAATCCTATCAAATCCCGCAACAGTCGCGCGCTGGGTACGTGGTGAAAAAGGTGGCACAGAAATCAAGGCGCGCCTGTCTATCCATCTCGCTTACTACGGCGCCGCTCCGCCTCACGCGCTTCCCCAAAATTTCAAATCCCGTGAGATCTGGGATACGCCATAACCAATCGCGCCAAAGATTTTGCGTCAAAAGTAACACTCGACGAGTGGCGGTATAAATCCACTCGACAACTTCAGAATCGATCAAGGCGAGCGAAATGAAGCCGAAGTTCCAACATGGGCCTCCAGTCCAACATAGGTACTTGGGAAACACAAGAACCAAGGCAAGACTAACTTCAACCTTCTTTTCACTCGGTCCTCAATCCATTCGGGGGCTAATGATGATGATATAGACCTAGGGTAGGGTCATAGGCCTGACCTATATGCCCTACCCAAGGTCATTACCCTAGAAGTAAAGACATCCAAGGGACAGTAGGGAGTACCAATTGAAGTCGTCGAGTGCAATCCACTCGACCAGTCATATCACTTGGGTACCCCCCTCCTGGTACCACTCGACCAAGACGAAGTCATTCGACCATACGAGAAACCATTCGACCTATAGAAGACCAGGAGTCTCACAGGACAGCAACGGTCAGGCGTTCACTCTGTAGTCTTAAAGATCATTAACAACACTTTATAGCTGGCGTTATCAGTAATGCCCTATCTTTATGTACATTGAACTCCTGTAATGAAGGTGGGCTGGCGTCCTGGTGCACTCTATATAAGCCACCCCCATCCTCTGGGACAAGGGTTCGCACCCCCTGTAACACACACTCTCATATTCCAGTCGACCGCCTCAGGGCACCGAGACATAGGGCTCTTACCTCCTCCGAGAGGGGCCTGGACTCGTAAACTCTTGAGTACAATCTCACCATAGCTAGGACCTTGCCTCCTCATGCGTACCCCCTATACTTACTGTCAGACTTAGTACCACGATAGGGGCCGGTTGGCCTCATGGTGCGCCCCCAAGGGGGGATTCCTAATCCTACTAGGAGTAGGTTTCCCCCCTTTCCTAATCCAACTAGGAGGGGAAGGAAGGGGAAGAGAAGAAGAAGGAACGGGGGGCCTGCCCCCCTCCCAATTCGGATTGGGCTTGGTGGGGGGGGGGCGCCCCACCTCTTGGCCGCCTCCTCTCTCTTCCACTAAAGCCCATGTTGGCCCATTAAGCCCCCGGGGGGTTCCGGTAACCCTCCGATACTCCGGTTCTATCCGAAACTCATTCAGAACACTTTCGGTGTCCGAATATAGCCGTCCAATATATCAATCTTTATGTCTCAACCATTTCGAGACTCCTCGTCATGTCCATGATCACATCTGGAACTCCGAACAACCTTTGGTACATCATATCACATAAACTCATAATACGAATCGTCATCGAACGTTAAGTCTGCGGACCCTACGGGTTCGAGAACTATGTATACATGACCGAGACACGTCTCCGGTCAATAACCAATAGCGGAACCTGGATGCTCATATTGGTTCCTACATATTCTACGAAGATCTTTATCGGTCAAACCGCATAACAACATACGTTGTTCCCTTTGTCATCGGTATGTTACTTGCCCGAGATTCGATCGTCGGTATCATTGTACCTAGTTCAATATTGTTACCGACAAGTCTCTTTACTCATTTTGTAATACTTCATCCTACAAATAACTCATTATTTACAATGCTTGCAAGGCTTATAGTGATGAGTATTACCGAGAGGGCCCAGAGATACCTCTCCGAAACACGGAGTGACAAATCCTAATCTCAATCTATGCCAACCCAACAAAAACCTTTGGAGACACCTGTAGAGCATATTTATAATCACCCTTTTATGTTCTGACGTTTGGTAGCACACAAAGTGTTCCTTCGGTATTCGGGAGTTGCATAATCTCATAGTCTGAGGAACTTGTATAAGTCATGAAGAAAGCAGTAGCAATGAAACTAACACGATCATAATGCTAAGGTAACGGATGGGTCATGTCCATCACATCATTCTCCTAATGATGCGATCCCATTCATCAAATGACAACACATGTCTATGGTTAGGAAACATAACCATCTTTGATTAACGAGCTAGTCAAGTAGAGGCATACTAGGGACTATATGTTTTGTCTATGTATTCACACATGTAATAAGTTTCTGGTTAATACAATTATAGCATGAATAATAAACATTTATCATGAATTAAGGAAATAAATAATAACTTTATTATTGCCTCTAGTGCACATTTCCTTCAGTCTCCCACTTGCACTACAGTCAATAATCTAGATTACATAGTAATGATTCTAACACACATAGTTCAAATCGCCATGTGATCAACACCCAAAGGGTTTACTAGAGTCAATAATCTAGTTCACATCGCTATGTGATTAATACCCAAGAGTACTAAGGTGTGATCATGTTTTGCTCGTGAGAGAAGTTTAGTCAACATGTCTGACACATTTAGAGCCATATGTATTTTGCAAATATTCTATGTCTACAACGCTCTGCATTGAGCTACTCTAGCTAATTGCTCCCACTTTCAATATGTATCCAGATTGAGACTCACAGTCATCTGGATCCGTGAAAAAGCTTGCATCAACGTAATTCTTTACGACGAACTCTTTATCACTTCCATAACCGAGAAATATTTCCTTAGTCCTTACTAAGGATAAATTTTGACCGTTATCCAGTGATCTACTTCTGGATCACTATTGTACCTCCTTGCAAAACTCATGGCAAGGTACACAATAGGTCTGGTACACAACATTGCATACTTTATAGAACCTATGACTGAGGCATAGGGAGTGACTTTCATTCCCTTTCTATCTTCTGTCGTGGTCGGACTTTGAGTCTTACTCAACTTTACACCTAGTATTACAGGCAGGAACTCCTTCTTTGACTGATCCATTTTGAACTCTTTCAAAATCTTGTCAAGGTATGTACTCATTGAAAAATCTTATCAAGTGTCTTGATCTATCTCTATAAATCTTAATGCCCGATATGTAAGCAGCTTCATAGAGGTCTTTCTTTGAAAATCTCCTTTGAAACTCTCCTTTATGCTTTTTAGAAAATTCTACGTCATTTCTGATCAACAATATGTCATTCACATATAGTTATCAAAAAGGCTATAGTGCTCCCACCCACTTTCTTGTAAATACAGGGTTCATCACAAGTCTGTATAAAACTATATGGTTTAATCAATGCAAAACCTTATCATATTCTACTGTAACAAATCACTAAAATTATTATTCAACACTGCAACTAAATGCCTCTGTATATTTAATACTCCTATCATCAAATAGGATCATTAAACAAGCAAACATATGCAAACAATGCAACCATAACAGCAATCTGCCAAAACAGTACAGTCTGTAAAGAATGCAAGAGTATCAATACTTCCCTAACCCCAAAAATTATGAACTAAAATTCCCACTGTAATAAATTTATCAGAGCTTAATATGCAAAAAGATTCAACGTTAGAACATGCTCTGACTTTTCTAGGGAATTTTTGCAACAGCGGTAAACTTTCTGTTTTCAAACAGCAACATGCAAACTAGCAAAATAAGCATGGCAAAGGAAATCCTTGACTTTTTATTGAAACTAAAGAGGTAAAACACTATTCTAACTAACATCAAGCAAAAACTAACAAAATAAATTGACACTCCAAGCAAAACACATATCATGTGGCGAATAAAAATATAGCCCCAAGTAAAGTTACCGATGAACGAAGACGAAAGAGGGGATGCCTTCCGGGGCATCCCCAAGCTTAGGCTCTTGGTTGTCCTTGAATATTACCTTGGGGTGCCTTGGGCATCCCCAAGCTTAGGCTCTTGCCACTCCTTATTCTATAGTCCATCGAATCTTTACCCAAAACTTGAAAACTTCAACCACACAAAACTCAAAACAAAACTCGTAAGCTCCGTTAGTATAAGAAAATAAAACCACCACTTAGGTATTGTAATGAACTCATTACAAATTCATATCGGTGTAATATCTACTGTATTCTAACTTCTCTATGGTTCGTACCACTTAATACTAGCCATAGATGCATCAAAATAAGCAAACAACACAATGAAAACAGAATCTGTCAAAAACAGAACAGTCTGCAGTAATCTGTATCAAACGTATACTTCTGGAACCCCAAAAATTATGAAATAAATTTCTGGACCTGATAAATTTGTCTATTAATCATCTGCAAAAAGAATCAACCTAAAAGTACTCTCCAGTAAAAAATGGCAGCTAATCTCGTGAGCGCAAAAGTTTCTGTTTTTCACAGCAAGATCATATAAACTTCACCCAAGTCTTCCCAAAGGTTCTACTTGGCACTTTATTAAAATAAAAGCTATAAAACATGGTTAATACAGTAGCATAATCATGTGGACACACAAAAACATTAAGGATAAATATTGGGTTGTCTCCAACAAGCGCTTTTCTTTAATGCCTTTCTAGCTAGGCATGATGATGATAATGATGCTCACATAAAAGATAAGAATTGAAACATAACGAGAGCATCATGAAGCATATGACTAGCACATTTAAGTCTAACCCACTTCCTATGCATAGGGATTTTGTGAGAAAACAACTTATGGGAACAATAATCAACTAGCATAGGATGGCACAACAAGCATAACTTCAAGAATTTAAGCACATAGAGAGGAAACTTGACATTATTGCAATTCCTACAAGCATATGTTCCTCCCTCATAACAATTTTCAGTAGCATCATGAATGAATTCAACAATATAACCAGCACCTAAACATTCTTTTCATGATCTACAAGCATAGAAAATTTTCTACTCACCACATAAGCAAACTTCTTCTTTATAGCATACGTATCATGACAATAATCATCATAAATAGGAGGCATGCTTTCATCATAGTAAATTTGCTCATCAAAGCTTGGGGGACAAAATATATCATATTCATCAAACATAGCTTCCCCAAGCTTGTGGCTTTGCATATCATTAGCATCATGGATATTCAAGGAATTCATACTAACAACATTGCAATCATGCTCATCATTCAAATATTTAGTGCCAAACATTTTATAGATTTCTTCTTCTAGAACTTGAGCACAATTATCCTTTCCATCATACTCACGAAAGATATTAAAAAGATGAAGCGTATGAGACAAACTCAAATCCATTTTTTTGTAGTTTTCTTTTATAAAATAAACTAGTGCTAAAACAAGAAACAAAAAGATTCAATTGCAAGATCTAAAGATATACCTTCACTTACCTAGCCTCCCCGGCAACGGCGCCGGAAAAGAGCTTGATGTCTACTACACAACCTTCTTCTTGTAGACGTTGTTGGGCCTGCAAGTGCACAGGTTTGTAGGACAGTAGCAAATTTCCCTCAAGTGGATGACCTAAGGTTTATCAATCCGTAGGAGGCGTAGGATGAAGATGGTCTCTCTCAAACAACCCTGCAACCAAATAACAAAGAGTCTCTTGTGTCCCCAACACACCCAATACAATAGCAAATTGTATAGGTGCACTAGTTCGGCGAAGAGATGAAGATACAAGTGCAAAATAGATAGTAGATATAGGTTTTTGTAATCTGAAATAATAAAAACAGCAAGGTAGCAAGCGGTAAAAGTGAGCGTAAACGGTATTGCAATGATAGGAAACAAGGCCTAGGGTTCATACTTTCACTAGTGTAAGTTCTCTCAACAATAATAACATAGATAGAACATATGACAAGCCCTCAACATGCAACAAAGAGTCACTCCAAAGCCACTAATAGCGGATAACAAACATAGAGATTATGGTCCGGTACGAAACCACCACAAAGCTATTCTTTCGGATCGATCTATAAAAGAGTTTGTACTAGAATAACACCTTAAGACACAAATCAACCAAAACCCTAATGTCACCTAGATACTCCATTGTCACCTCAAGTATCCATGGGCATGATTATACGATATGCATCACACAATCTCAGATTCATCCAACCAACATAAAAGTACTTCAAAGAGTGCCCCAAAGCTACTACCGGAGAGTCAAGAACGTGTGCCAACCCCTATGCATAGGTTCCCAAGTGTCACGAAACCCGCAAGTTGATCACCAAAACATACATCAAGTGGATCAATAGAATAACCCATTGTCACCACGGTTATCCCACGCAAGACATACATCAAGTGTTCATAAAAGACTCAATCCGATAAGATAACTTCAAAAGGGGAAACTCAATTCATCACAAGAGAGAAGAGGGGGAGAAACATCATAAGATGCAACTACAATAGCAAAGCTCGGGATACATCAAGATCGTGCCATAGATGGAACACGAGAGAGAACACGAGAGATAGAGAGAGAGATCAAACACATAGCTACTGGTACATACCCTCAGCCCCGAGGGTGAACTACTCCCTCCTCTTCATGGATAGCGCCGGGATGATGAAGATGGCCTCCGGTGATGGGATCCCCCTCCGGCAGGGTGCCGGAATAGGGTCCCGATTGGTTTTTGGTGGCTACAGAGGCTTGCGGCGGCAGAACTCCCGATCTATTTTCTATTCTAGAAGTATTAGGGTATGTAGGTATATATGGGTGCAGGGAGAACGTTAGTGGAGCTACGGAGGCCCCACGAGGCAGGGGACGCGCCCAGGGGGGGAGGGCGCCCCCCACCCTCGTGAGCACCTCTCGTGTCTTCTGACATGGGGTCCAAGTCCATCAGGTGGGTTTCCTTCCAAAAATAACTTCTCCAGTTGATTTCGTTCCGTTTTGACTCCGTCTGATATTCCTTTTCCTCGAAACACTGAAATAGGCATAAAACAACAAATCTGGGCTGGGCCTCCGGTTAATAGGTTAGTCCCAAAAATAATATAAAAGTGGATAATAAAGCCCAGTATTGCCTAAAACAGTAGATAAAGTAGCATGGAGCAATCAAAAATTATAGATACGTTGGAGACGTATCATCAACTTCCGTCTTCCTCTTGAAGAACCATTTATTTTCTATGGCTTGCCGATCATCGGGCAAGTCCACCAAAGTCCACACTTTTTTCTCATACATGGATCCCATCTCAGATTTCATGGCCTCCAGCCATTTCGCGGAATCTGGGCTCATCATCGCATCCTCATAGTTCGTAGGTTCATCATGGTCTTGTAACATGACTTCCAGAATACGATTACCGTACCACTCTGGTGCGGATCTCACTCCGGAAGACCTATGAGGTTTGGTAGTAACTTGATCTAAAGTTTCATGATCATCATCATTAGCTTCCTCACTAATTGGTGTAGGAATCACTGGAACTGATTTCTGTGATGAACTACTTTCCAATAAGTGAGAAGGTACAATTACCTCATCAAGTTCTATTTTCCTCCCACTCACTTCTTTCGAGAGAAACTCCTTCTCTAGAAAGGATCCATTCTTAGCAACGAATATCTTGCCTTCAGATCTGTGATAGAAGGTGTACCCAATAGTTTCCTTTGGGTATCTTATGAATACGCATTTCTCCAATTTGGGTTCGAGCTTATCAGGTTGAAGCTTTTTCACATAAGAATCGCAGCCCCAAACTTTAAGAAATGACAACTTTGGTTTATTTCCAAACCATAGTTCATAAGGCGTCATCTCAACGGATTTTGATGGTGCCCTAGTTAAAGTGAATACATCTGTCTCTAATGCATAACCCCCAAAGGATAGTGGTAAGAGACATCATAGATCGCACCATATCCAATAAAGTGCGGTTACGACGTTCGGACACACCATTATGCTGTGGTGTTCCAGGTAGCGTGAGCTATGAAACTATTCACATTGTTTTAAATGAAGGCCAAACTCGTAACTCAAATATTCTTCTCCACGATCAAATCGTAGAAACTTTATTTTCTTGTTACGATGATTCTTCACTTCACTCTGAAATTCTTTGAACCTTTCAAAAGTTTTAGACTTGTGTTTCATTAAGTAGATATACCCAAATCTGCTCAAATCATCTGTGAAGGTCAAAAAATAATGATACCCGCCACGAGCATCAACACTGATTGGACCACATACATCGGTATGTATTATTTCCAGTAAGTTACTAGCTCGTTCCATTGTTCCGGAGAACGGAGTTTTAGTCATTTTGCCCATAAGGCAAGGTTCGCAAGCATTAAATGATTCATAATCAAGTGATTCCAGAAATCCATCTTTATGGATTTTCTTCATGTGGTTTACACCGATATGACCCAAATGGCAATGCCACACATATGTTGCACTATCATTATCAACTTTGCATCTTTTGGCATCAATATTATGAATATGTGTATCACTACGATCAAGATTCAATAAACCATCAACATTGGGTGTATGACCATAGAAGGTTTTATTCATGTAAATAGAATAAAAATTTATTCTCCGTATTAGATGAATAACCGTATCACAATAAACATGATCTAATCATATTTATGCTCAACGCAAACACCAAATAACATTTATTTAGGTTCAACACTAATCTCGGAAGTATAGGGAGTGTGCGATGATGATCATATCAATCTTGGAATTACTTCCAACACACATCGTCACTTCTCCCTCAACTAGTCTCTATTTATTCTGTAACTTCTATTTCGAGTTACTAATCTTAGCAACCGAACTAGTATCAAATACCCAGGGGCTACTATAAACACTAGTATTGTACACATCAATAACCTGTATATCAAATATACCATTTTCACTTTGCCATTCTTCTTATCCACCAAATATTCAGGGCATTTCCGCTTCCAGTGACCATTTCCTTTGTAGTAGAAGCACTCAGTTTCAGGCTTTGGTCCAGCTTTGGGCTTCTTCACGGGAGTGACAACTTGTTTGCCATTCTTCTTGAAGTTCCCTTTCTTTCCACTAGTAGAAAAGGGGGCAATGGTCCAGGCAGGTCAGCCATTAGTCCCGGTTCAATCCAGAACCGGTACTAATGGGGGCATTAGTCCCGGTTCGTGAGCCCATGGGGCCGGCCGAGCCACGTGGGCCATTTGTCCCGGTTCGTCTGGACCTTTTAGTCTCGGTTGGTGCCACGAACCGGGACTAAAGGGTGCGATGCCCATTAGTACCGGCTGGTGGCACCAACCGGTACTACAGGTTAGACCTTTAGTCCCGATTCGAGCCACCAACCGGTACTAATGGGGTTTGAGGCATTAGTACCGGTTCATGGCACGAACCGGTACTAAAGGTCCCATTTTCAAACTCTACCCCCCTGTGGATCGCCTTTTCAGTTTTAAAAAAGTAAAAGAAAATGATGAAAATGTCAAAAAAATAAAAGAAAATAAGTTTCCCATGTGATATGTGGTCTAGTTGTTGTGAAAATTTACAAATATGAATTTCGACTTTATTTGCAAAATCTCTCTAGAATTTAGTAAAATGGGCATAACTTTTGCATACAACTCGGATGAAAAAGTTTTTTATATGAGAAATCATCTACTCGAAAAGTTACATCCAAATTTAACGGGGGAACGTAGTTAAACATTTTCAAAATCCTCAAAAACCTAACAGAAAAAAAGTTACGGGGCTTTTAAGATCTGGAGGCAAAAAAATTCATCAAATTTCAGTTTTTTTAATTTTTGTTCAAGAAGTATTAGTGTTACTAAATAATTATTCAAGAATATTAGTGTTACTAAATAATTATTTCAGTTTTTTTGAATTTTGGTCAAATCTGGTCAAACTATGGTCAAACTGTGGTCAAACAATGGTCAAACTAATTATTCAAGAAATATTAGTGTTACTAAATATTAGTGTTATTTTTTAGACCAATAGTTTCAAACTCAAATAGTGAAATGTATGACTTCTTGCTCAAGCTAAATTCCTGAGGTTAATAGGATTGACATCTTACTATTGTTAGGAAAACAACAAGTGCAGACTTGGAAACGAGGGAGAATAGAACCCGGAAGTTAAGCGTGCTCAGGCTGGAGTAGTGAGAGGATGGGTGACCATCTGGGAAGTTAGATGATGAGGGGTGATTAGAGGTTAAATTGAGCAGTGATGAGGGGTGATTAGAGATGAGAGGTTAAAATAATTCAGAAATTTGAAAATCAAAAAAAATTATTAAAAAAATCAATTTTTTAAAAAAATCATAAAAATTCCTTTAGTACCGGTTGGTGTTACCAACCGGGACTAAAGGTGGACCTCCAGGCAGCGGCCACATGGAGAGCCTTTAGTCCCGGTTCGTGTAAGAACCGGGACTAAAGGGGGAGGCTTTAGTAACGACCCTTTAGTCCCGGTTCACAGAACCGGGACTAAAGGACCTTATGAACCGGGACTAAAAGCCCTTTTTCTACTAGTGTTCCCTTTTCTTGAAACTAGTGGTCTTGTTTAATCATCAACACTTGATGCTTTTTATTGATTTCTACCTTCGTCGATTTCAGCATCACGAAGAGCTCGGGAATCGTTTTCGTCATCCCTTGCATACTATAGTTCATCACGAAGTTCCAGTAACTTGGTGATGGTGACTAGAGAACTCTGTCAATCACTATCTTATCTTGATTCAAGTGATTGTAGTACCCAGACATTCTGAGCACATGCTCACTAGTTGCACAATTCTCATCCATCTTTTAGGCAAAGTACTTGTCAGAGGTCTCATACCTCTTGACACGGGCATGAGTCTGAAATACCAATTTTAGCTCTTGGAACATCTCATATGTTCCGTGACATTTTTCAAAAACATTTTTGAAGTCCCGGTTCTAAGCCGTAAAGCATGGTGCACTAAACTATCAAGTAGTCATCATATTGAGCTAGCCAAACGTTCATAACGTCTGCATCTGCTCCTGCAATAGGTCTGTCACCTAGAGGTGCATCAAGGACATAATTCTTTTGTGCAGCAATGAGGATACACCTCAGATCACGAACCTAGTCTGCATCATTGCTACTATCATCTTCAACTTAGTTTTCTCTAGGAACATATAAAAACATAGGTAAGCTACAACGCGAGCTATTGATCTACAACATAATTTGCAAAATACTGTCAGGACTAAGTTCATGATAAATTAAAGTTCAATTAATCATATTACTTAAGAACTGATAGACATCCCTCTAGTCATCTAAATGATCACGCTATCCAAATCAACTAAACCATGTCCGATCATCACGTGAGATGGAGTAGCTTTCAATGGTGAACATCACTATGTTGATCATATCTACTATATGATTCATGCTCGACCTTTCGGTCTCAGTGTTCCGAGGTCATATCTGCATATGCTAGGCTCGTCAAGTTCAACCCGAGTATTCTGCATGTGCAAAACTGGCTTGCACCCGTTGTATGTGAATGTAGAGCTTATCTCACCCGATCATCACGTGGTGTTTCAGCACGATGAACTGTAGCAACGGTGCATACTCAGGGAGAACACTTATACCTTGAAATTTAGTGACAGATCATCTTATAATGCTATCATCGAACTAAGCAAAATAAGATGCATAAAGGATAAAAATCACATGCAATCAATATAAGTGATATGATATGGCCATCATCATCTTGTGCCTTTGATGTCCATCTCCAAAGCACCGTCATGATCACTATCGTCACCGGCTTGACATCTTGATCTTCATCGAAGCATCATCGTCGTCTCGCCAACTATTGCTTCTACGACTATCGCTACCACTTAGTGATAAAGTAAAAACAATTACATGGCAATTGTGTTGCATACAATAAAGCGACAACCATATGGCTCCCGCTAGTTGCCGATAACTCTGTTACAAAACATGGTCATCTCATAGAATAAAATATAGCATCATGTCTTGACCATATCACATCAAAACATGCCTTGCAAAAACAAGTTAGACATCCTCTACTTTGTTGTTGCAAGTTTTACGTGGCTGCTACGGGCTTAGCAAGAACCGTTCTTGTTGGAAATATGCCCTAGAGGCAATAATAAAAGATTATTATTATATTTCCTTATTCATGATAATTGTCTTTATTCATGCTATAATTGTATTATCCGGAAATCGTAATACACGTGTGAATACATAGACCATAATATGTCCCTAGTAAGCCTCTAGTTGACTAGCTCGTTGATCAACAGATAGTCATGGTTTCCTGACTATGGACATTAGATGTCGTTGATAACGGGATCACATCATTAGGAGAATGATGTGATGGACAAGACCCAATCCTAAGCATAGCACAAGATCGTGTAGTTCATTTTGCTAGAGCTTTTCCAATGTCAAGTATCTTTTCCTTAGACCATGAGATGGTGTAACTCCCGGATACCGTAGGAGTGCTTTGGGTGTACCAAACGTCACAACATAACTGGGTGACTATAAAGGTGCACTACAGGTATCTCCGAAAGTGTCTGTTGGGTTAACACTGATCGATACTGGGATTTGTCACTCCGCATGATGGAGAGGTATCTCTGGGCCCACTCGGTAATGCATCATCATAATGAGCTCAAAGTGACCAAGTGTTTGGTCACGGGATCATGCATTACGGTACGAGTAAAGTGACTTGCCGGTAACGAGACTGAACGAGGTATTGGGATACCGACGATCGAGTCTCGGGCAAGTAACGTACCGTTTGACAAAGGGAATTGTATACGGGGTTGATTGAATCCTCGACATCGTGGTTCATCTGATGAGATCATCGAGGAGCATGTGGGAGCCAACATGGGTATCCAGATCCCGCTGTTGGTTATTAACCGGAGAGCCGTCTCGGTCATGTCTGCGTGTCTCCCGAACCCGTAGGGTCTACACACTTAAGGTTTGGTGACACTAGGGTTGTATGAATATGAGTATGCAGCAAACTGAAATTTGTTTGGAGTCCCGGATGAGATCCCGGATGTCACGAGGAGTTCCGGAATGGTCCGGAGGTAAAGAATTATATATAGGAAGTGCAGTTTCGGCCACCGGGAAAGTTTCGGGGGTCACCGGTATTGTACCGGGACCACCGGAAGGGTCCCGGGGGTCCACCGGGTTGGGCCACCTATCTCGGAGGGCCCCATGGGCTGAAGTGGGAGGGGAACCAGCCCCTGGTGGGCTGGTGCGCCCCCCTGGCCCCCCCCCCCCTCTGCTCCTAGGGTTGGGAACCCTAGGGGAGGGGGCGCCTCCACTTGCCTTTGGGGGCACTCCACCCCCCTTGGCCGGCGCCCCCCTAGAGATCCCATCTCTAGGGCCGGTGCCCCCCCTGGGGGCCTATATAAAGGAGGGGGAGGGAGGGCAGCTGCACCTGAAGTTTTGGCGCCTCCCTCTCCCCTTGCAACACCTCCTCCTCCCGTAGTTGCTTGGCGAAGCCCTGCCGGAACTCTGCTGCATCCACCACCACACCGTCGTGCTGCTGGATCTTCATCAACCTCTCCTTCCCCCTTACTGGATCAAGAAGGAGGAGACTTCATCCGCTCCGTACGTGTGTTGAACGCGGAGGTGCTGTCCGTTCGACACTTGGTCATCGGTGATTTGGATCACGATGAGTACGGCTCCCTCAACACCGTTCTCTTGAACGCTTCCGCTCGCGATCTACAAAGGTATGTAGATGCACTTCTATCACTCGTTGCTTAGACGAACTCATAAATGGATCTTGGTGAAACCGTAGGAAATTTTTTATTTTCTGCAACGTTCCCCAACAGTGGCATCATGAGCTAGGTCTATGCGTAGTTCTCTATTGCACGAGTAGAACACAAATCTATTGTGGGCGTAGATCTTGTCAACTTGCTTGCCTCTACTAGCCTTATTTTGCTTCAGCGGTATTGTGGGATGAAGTGGCCCGGACCGACCTTACACGTATGCTTACGTGAGACAGGTTCCACCGACTGACATGCACTAGTTGCATAAGGTGGCTAGCGGGTGTCTGTCTCTCCCACTTTAATTGGAGCTGATTCGATGAAAAGGGTCCTTATGAAGGGTAAATAGAAGTTGACAAAATCACGTTGTGGTTATTTGTAGGTAAGAAAATGTTCTTGCTAGAACCCAATTGCAGCCACGTAAAAGATGCAACAACAATTAGAGGACGTCTAACTTGTTTTTGCAGCAATTGTCTTGTGATATGATATGGCCAAAAAGTTGTGATGAATGATGAATGATATATTGATGTATGAGATCGTGTTCTTGTAATAGGAATCACGACTTGCATGTCGATGAGTATGACAACCGGCAGGAGCCATAGGAGTTGTCTTTATTTTTGTATGACCTGCGTGTCATTGAAGAACGCCATGTAAATTACTTTACTTTATTGCTAAACGCATTAGCCATAGAAGTAGAAGTAGTCATTGGCGTGACAACTTCATGAAGACACGATGATGGAGATCATGATGATGGAGATCATGGTGTCATGCCGGTGACGAAGATAATCATGGAGCCCCGAAGATGGAGATCAAAGGAGCTATATGATATTGGCCATATCATGTCACTATTATATAATTGCATGTGATGTTTATTATGTTTATGCATCTTGTTTACTTAGAACGACGGTCGTAAATAAGATGATCCCATATAATAATTTCAAGAAAGTGTTCCCCCTAACTGTGCGCCGTTGCTAAAGTTCGTCATTTCAAAGCACCACGTGATGATCGGGTGTGCGAGATTCTTACGTTCACATACAACGGGTGTAAGACAGTTTTACACATGCAAAAACACTTAGGGTTAACTTGACGAGCCTAGCATGTACAGACATGGACTCGAAACACAGAGACCGAAAGGTCGAACATGAGTCGTATGGAAGATACGATCAACATGGAGATGTTCACCGATGATGACTAGTCTGTCTCATGTGATGATCGGACACGGCCTAGTCGACTCGGATCGTGTAACACTTAGATGACTAGAGGGATGTCTAATATGAGTGGGAGTTCATTAAATAATTTGATTAGATGAACTTAATTATCATGAACTTAGTCTAAAACCTTTGCAAATATGTCTTGTAGATCAAATGGCCAACGCTCATGTCAACATGAACTTCAACGCGTTCCTAGAGAAAACCAAGCTGAAAGATGATGGCAGCAACTATACGGACTGGGTCCGGAACCTGAGGATCATCCTCATAGCTGCCAAGAAAGCATATGTCCTAGAAGGACCGCTAGGTGAAGCACCCATCCCAGAGAACCAAGACGTTATGAACGCTTGGCAGTCACGTGCTGATGATTACTCCCTCGTTTAGTGCGGCATGTTTTACAGCTTAGAACCGGGGCTCCAAAAGCGTTTTGAGCAACACGGAGCATATGAGATGTTTGAGGAGCTGAAAATGGTTTTCCAAGATCATGCCCGGGTCGAGAGATATGAAGTCTCTGACAAGTTCTATAGTTGTAAGATGGAGGAAAATAGTTCTGTTAGTGAGCACATACTCAAAATGTCTGGGTTGCACAACCGCCTGTCCCAGCTGGACATTAACCTCCCGGACGAGGCGGTCATTGACAGAATCCTTCAGTCGCTCCCACCGAGCTACAAGAGCTTTGTGATGAACTACAATATGCAGGGGATGGTGAAAACTATTCCTGAAGTATTTTCAATGCTGAACTCAGCAGAGGTAGAAATCAAGAAGGAACATCAAGTGTTGATGGTCAATAAAACCACTAAGTTCAAGAAGGGCAAGGGTAAGAAGAACTTCAAGAAGGACGGCAAGGATGTTGCCGCGCCCGGTAAGCCAGTTGCCGGGAAGAAGTCAAAGAATGGACCCAAGCCTGAGACTGAGTGCTTTTATTACAAAGGGAAGGGTCACTGGAAGTGGAACTGCCCCAAATACCTAGCAGACAAGAAGGCCGGCAACACTAAAGGTATATTTGATATACATGTAATTAATGTGTACCTTACCAGTACTCGTAGTAACTCCTGGGTATTTGATACCGGTGCCGTTGCTCATATTTGTAACTCACAGCAGGAGCTGCGGAATAAGCGGAGACTGGCGAAGGACGAGGTGACGATGCACGTCGGGAATGGTTCCATGGTCGATGTGATCGCCGTCGGCATGTTGCCTCTACATTTACCCACGAGATTAGTTTTAAACCTCAATAATTGTTATTTAGTGCCAAGTTTGAGCATGAACATTGTATCTGGATCTCGTCTGATACGAGATGGCTACTCATTTAAATCCGAGAATAATGGTTGTTCTATTTATATGAGAGATATGTTTTATGGTCATGCCCCGATGGTAAATGGTTTATTCTTAATGAATCTCGAACGTAATGTTACACATATTCATAGTGTGAATACCAAAAGATGTAAAGTTGATAACGATAGTCCCACATACTTGTGGCACTGCCGCCTTGGTCACATTGGTGTCAAGCGCATGAAGAAGCTCCATGCTGATGGACTTTTAGAGTCTCTCGATTATGAATCATTTGACACATGCGAACCATGCCTCATGGGCAAAATGACCAAGACTCCATTCTCCGGAACAATGGAGCGAGCAACCAACTTATTGGAAATCATACATACCGATGTGTGCGGTCCAATGAGCGTTGAGGCTCGCGGAGGATATCGTTATGTTCTCACTCTCACTGATGACTTGAGTAGATATGGGTATGTCTACTTGATGAAACACAAGTCTGAGACCTTTGAAAATCAAGGAATTTCAGAATGAGGTAGAGAATCAACGTGACCGAAAGATAAAGTTCCTACGATCAGATCGTGGAGGAGAATATTTAAGTCACGAATTTGGTACACACTTAAGGAAATGTGGAATCGTTTCACAACTCACGCCGCCTGGAACATCTCAGCGTAACGGTGTGTCCGAACGTCGTAATCGCACCCTATTGGATATGGTGCGATCTATGATGTCTCTTACCGATTTACCGCTATCATTTTGGGGATACGCTCTAGAGACAGCTACATTCACTTTAAATAGGGCTCCGTCTAAATCCGTTGAGACGACACCGTATGAATTATGGTTTGGGAAGAAACCTAACCTGTCGTTTCTAAAAGTTTGGGGATGCGATGCTTATGTCAAGAAACTACAACCTGAAAAGCTCGAACCCAAGTTGGAAAAATGCGTCTTCATAGGATACCCTAAGGAAGCCATTGGGTATACCTTCTACTTAAGGTCCGAGGGCAAGATCTTTGTTGCCAAGAACGGATCCTTTCTGGAAAAGGAGTTTCTCTCGAAAGGAGTAAGTGGGAGGAAAGTAGAACTCGATGAAGTACTACCTCTTGAACCGGAAAGTAGTGCAGCTCAGGAAAATGTTCTTGTGGTGCCTACGCCGACTGGAGAGGAAATTAATGATGATGATCAAGGTACTTCGGATCAAGTTGCTACTGAACTTCGTAGGTCCACAAGGACACGTTCCACACCAGAGTGGTATGGCAACCCTGTCCTGGAAATCATGTTGTTAGACAACGGTGAACCTTTGAACTATGAAGAAGCGATGGCGGGCCCAGGTTCCAACAAATGGCTTGAAGCCATGCAATCCGAGATAGAACCCATGTATGAAAACAAAGTATGGACTTTGACAGACTTGCCCGATGATCGGCGAGCGATAGAAAACAAATGGATCTTTAAGAAGAAGACGGACGCGGATGGTAATATTACCATCTATAAAGCTCGACTTGTCGCTAAGGGTTATCAGCAAGTTCAAGGGGTTGACTACGATGAGACTTTCTCTCCCGTAGCTAAGCTAAAGTCCGTCCGAATCATGTTAGCAATTGCCGCATACTATGATTATGAGATATGGCAGATGGACGTCAACACGACATTCCTTAACGAACATCTTAAGGAAGAACTGTATATGATGCAGCCGGAAGGTTTTGTCGATCCTAAGAATGCTAACAAGGTGTGCAAGCTCCAGCGATCCATTTATGGGCTGGTGCAAGCATCTCAGAGTTGGAACATTCGCTTTGATGAGATGATCAAAGCGTTTGGGTTTATGCAGACTTATGGAGAAGCCTGCGTTTACAAGGAAGTGAGTGGGAGCTCTGTAGCATTTCTCATATTATATGTAGATGACATACTTTTGATGGGAAATGATATATAACTTTTGGACAACATTAAGGCCTACTTGAATAAGTGTTTTTCAATGAAGGACCTTGGAGAAGCTGCTTACATATTAGGCATCAAGATCTATAGGGATAGATCGAGACGCCTCATAGGTCTTTCACAAAGCACATACCTTGATAAGATTTTGAAGAAGTTCAAAATGGATCAGCCCAAGAAAGGGTTCTTGCCTGTATTGCAAGGTGTGAGATTGAGCTCGGCTCAATGTCCGACCACGACAAAAGATAAAGAAGAGATGAGTGTCATCCCCTATGCTTCAGCCATAGGATCTATTATGTATGCCATGCTATGTACCAGACCTGATGTAAACATTGCCGTAAGTTTGGTAGGAAGGTACCATAGTAATCCCGGCAAGGAACACTGGACAGCGGCCGAGAATATCCTGAAGTACCTGAAAAGGACAAAGGACATGTTTCTCATTTATGGAGGTGACGAAGAGCTCGTTGTAAAGGGTTACGTCGACGCTAGCTTCAACACAGATCTGGATGACTCTAAGTCACAAACCGGATACGTGTATATGTTGAATGATGGAGTAGTAAGCTGGTGCAGCTGCAAGCAGACCGTCGTGGCGGGATCTACATGAAGCGGAGTACATGGTAACCTCGAAGGCAGCGCATGAAGCAATTTGGGTGAAGGAGTTCATCACCGACCTAGGAGTCATACCCAATGCGTCGGGGCCGATCAAACTCTTCTGTGACAACACTGGAGCTATTGCCCTTGCCAAGGAGCCCAGGTTTCACAAGAAGACCAGTCACATCAAGCGTCGTTTCAACTCCATCCGTGAAAATGTTCAAGACGGAGACATAGATATTTGCAAAGTACATATGGATCTGAATGTCGCAGATCCGTTAACTAAACCTCTTTCGCGAGCAAAACATGATCAACACCAGAACTCTATGGGTTTTCGATTCATCACAATGTAACTAGATTATTGACTCTAGTTCAAGTGGGAGACTGTTGGAAATATGCCCTAGAGGCAATAATAAAAGATTATTATTATATTTCCTTGTTCATGATAATTGTCTTTATTCATGCTATAATTGTATTATCCGGAAATCGTAATACACGTGTGAATACATAGACCATAATATGTCCCTAGTAAGCCTCTAGTTGACTAGCTCGTTGATCAACAGATAGTCATGGTTTCCTGACTATGGACATTAGATGTCGTTGATAACGGGATCACATCATTAGGAGAATGATGTGATGGACAAGACCCAATCCTAAGCATAGCACAAGATCGTGTAGTTCATTTTGCTAGAGCTTTTCCAATGTCAAGTATCTTTTCCTTAGACCATGAGATCGTGTAACTTCCGGATACCGTAGGAGTGCTTTGGGTGTACCAAACGTCACAACGTAACTGGGTGACTATAAAGGTGCACTACATGTATCTCCGAAAGTGTCTGTTGGGTTGACACGGATCGAGACTAGGATTTGTCACTCCATATGACGGAGAGGTATCTCTGGGCCCACTCGGTAATGCATCATCATAATGAGCTCAAAGTGACCAAGTGTTTGGTCACGGGATCATGCATTATGGTACGAGTAAAGTGACTTGCCGGTAACGAGACTGAACGAGGTATTGGGATACCGACGATCGAGTCTCTGGCAAGTAACATATCATTTGACAAAGGGAATTGTATACGGGGTTGATTGAATCCTCGACATCGTGGTTCATCCGATGAGATCATCGAGGAGCATGTGGGATCCAACATGGGTATCCAGATCCCGTTGTTGGTTATTGACCGGAGATCCGTCTCGGTCATGTCTGCGTGTCTCCCGAACTCGTAGGGTCTACACACTTAAGGTTTGGTGACACTAGGGTTGTATGAATATGAGTATGCAGCAAACCGAAAGTTGTTCAGAGTCCTGGATGAGATCCCGGACGTCACGAGGAGTTCCGGAATGGTCCGGAGGTAAAGAATTACATATAGGAAGTGCAGTTTCGGCCACTGGGAAAGTTTTGGGGTCACCGATATTGTACCGGGACCACCGGAAGGGTCCCGAGGGTCCACCGGGTGGGGCCACCTATCCCGGAGGGCCCCATGGGCTGAAGTGGGAGGAGAACCAGCCCCTGGTGGGCTGGTGCGCCCCCCTGCCCCCCCCTGCGCCTAGGGTTGGGAACCCTAGGGGAGGGGGCGCCTCCACTTGCCTTGGGGGGCACTCCACCCCCCTTGGCCGCCGCCCCCCCTAGAGATCCCATCTCTAGGACCGGCGCCCCCCCTGGGGGCCTATATAAAGGAGGGGGGAGGGAGGGCAGCCGCACCTGAAGTTTTGGCGCCTCCATCTCCCCTTGCAACACCTCCTCCTCCCGTAGTTGCTTGGCCAAGCCCTGCCAGAACTCTGCTGCATCCACCACCACGCCGTCGTGCTGCTGGATCTTCATCAACCTCTCCTTCCCCCTTGCTGGATCAAGAAGGAGGAGACGTCATCCGCTCCGTATGTGTGTTGAACGCGGAGGTGCTGTCCGTTCGGCACTTGGTCATCGGTGATTTGGATCACGACGAGTACGACTCCCTCAACCCCGTTCTCTTGAACACTTCCACTCACGATCTACAAAGGTATGTAGATGCACTTCTATCACTCGTTGCTTAGATGAACTCATAGATGGATCTTGGTGAAACCGTAGGAAATTTTTTATTTTTTGCAATGTTCCCCAACAGTTCTTACCTACGCATCAAAAACCACAACGATTTTTCTGTCAAGTGTGCTGTTTTAACCTTCAACAAGGACCGGGCGTAGCCACACTCGATTCAACTAAAGTTGGAGAAACAGGCACTCACCAGCCACCTATGTGCAAAGCACGTCGGTAGAACCAGTCTCGCGTAAGCGTACGCGTAATGTCGGTCTGAGCCGCTTCATACAACAATGCCGCCGAATCAAAGGATGACATGCTGGTAAGCAGTATGACTATTATCGCCCACAACTCTTTGTGTTCTACTCGTGCATATAACATCTACGCATAGACCTGGCTCGGATGCCACTGTTGGGGAACGTGGTAATTTTAAAAAAATCCTACGATCATGGAAGATCTATCGATGTGATGCAAAGAAATGAGAAGGGAGAGTGTGTCCACGTACCCTCGTAGACCGAAAGTGGAAGCATTTAGTTCACGCGGTTGATGTAGTTGAACGTCTTCGCGATCCAACCGATCCAAGCACCGAACGTACGGCACCTCCGCATTCAGCACACTTCAACTCGGTGATGTCCCACGAACTCTAGATCCAGCTGAGGTCGAGGGAGAGTTTCACCAGCACGACGGTGTAGTGACGGTGATGAAGAAGTTACCAGCGCAAGGCTTCACCTAAGCACTACGACGATATGACCGAGGTGGAAATCTATGGAAGGGGGCACCGCACACGGCTAAAAGATCAACTTGATCAACTTGTGTGTCTATCGGGTGCCCCCTTCCCCCGTATATAAAGGATTGGAGGAGGGAGCCGGCCGGCCTCATGGTGCGCCCCCAAGGGGGAATTCCTACTCCTACTAGGAGTAGGTTTCCCCCCTTTCCTAGTCCAACTAGGAGGGGAAGGAAGGGGGAGACAAGAAGAAGGAAAGGGGGGCCTGCCCCCTCCCAATTCGGATTGGGCTTGGGGGGCGCGCCCCACCTCTTGGCCGCCTCCTCTCTCTTTCACTAAAGCCCATGTAGGCCCATTAAGCCCCCGGGGGGTTCCGATAACCCTCCGGTACTCTGGTTTTATCCGAAACTCATCGGGAACACTTTCGGTGTCCGAATATAGCCGTCCAATATATCAATCTTTATGTCTCGACCATTTCGAGACTCCTCGTCATGTCCGTGATCACATACGGAACTCAAAACAACCTTCGATACATCATATCACATAAACTCATAATACCAATCGTCATCGAACGTTAAGCATGCGGACCCTACGGGTTCGAGAACTATGTAGACATGACCGAGACACGTCTCCGGTCAAAACCAATAGCGGAACCTGGATGCTCATGTTGGTTCCTACATATTCTACGAAGATCTTTATCGGTCAAACAGCATAACAACATACGTTGTTCCCTTTGTCATCGGTATGTTACTTGCCTGAGATTCGATCATCGGTATCATTATACCTAGTTCAATCTTGTTACCGGCAAGTCTCTTTACTCGTTCTGTAATACTTCATTCCGCAACTAACTCATTAGTTACAATGCTTGCAAGGCGTATAGTGATGAGTATTACCGAGAGGGCTCAGAGATACCTCTCCGAAACGCAGAGTGACAAATCCTAATCTCGATCTATGCCAACCTGACAAACACCTTCGGAGACACCTGTAGAGCACCTTTATAATCACCCTTTTACGTTGTGATGTGTGGTAGCACACAAAGTGTTCCTTCAGTATTCGGGAGTTGCATAATCTCATAGTCCGAGGAACTTGTATAAGTCATGAAGAAAGCTGTGGCAATGAAAGTAACATGATCATAATGCTAAGCTAACGGATGGGTCATGTCCATCACATCATTCTCCTAAGTATGTGATCCCATTCATCAAATGACAACACATGTCTATGGTTAGGACACATAACCATCTTTGATTAACGAGCTAGTCAAGTAGAGGCATACTAGGGACTATATGTTTTATCTATGTATTCACACATGTACTCAGTTTCTGGTTAATACAATTCTAGCATGAATAATAAACATTTATCATGAATTAAGGAAATAAAAAATAACTTCATTATTGCCTCTAGGTCATATTTCCTTCAGGAGGACGCATCGAGGGGCGGCACAGGCGAGGAGGAGGGGCTCGTGGCCTACGCGGCCGACCTCGCCTTCCTGGATGCCATCAGCAAAGAGCTTGGGAGGAGAAAATCGGCAGATCTGGAGATGTTCTTAGTAGGAGGAAAAGGGGATATGGAGCAAGGGGAGGAGAAGGCAATCAAGGCTCAAGGGCAGGCGCCATTCTTTTTGTCAGCCTAGGGTAGTTGCCGAGGCAGCGCGGGGAAGTGGAGGCACCCACGTTTCATCAAGCGCCATGCATCGACCAGGTCCGCAGGCAATTGGGGCACGCGGCGCTTCGCCCTTGTCCTTTGGCTTCGCCTTGAAGCCAAGTCCGAGCGCACCTTGGGCCAGAGGGCTACTGTTGGCGTTCTGGAAACCAGGGTACCCAGACTTTCCTGCCTGCGGCCCACGGTGTCGCTTCATTTACGGCCTGGTATGGCCCACCTACAAGCACCAGCAAGACAAGATCCTCGCGAGGCGGGTGACGTCAAGACCTCCGGAGGGAGCGGCCTTCCCAGGCGGCCTCCTGAGGAGCGGAGATTTCTATGCGGGTGCTCCACCTCATGAGGTTGCGGTGACGCAAGCCATGACGACCAAGGCCAGGCGGGCTCTAGCGGGTGCAAAGCAGCAGGTTTCCTCTTTGGTGCTAAGGAGGCAAGCGTAGGCGCGGGGTCCCGAGGAATCACCCAAAGGTTTCCATTCCCGTGCAACAAGACCAAGACCGCCAGGACAACAGAATGGATGTCATCACCGATCCCACCATGGCGTCACGGCCAGGAGCTTTGCAGGAGAAGACCACCTTTTGTCAGGATAAGATGTACTACTTGTCCCCGTTCGAATTGGCCACTGTGAGATCCTTGCCCGCCTACGTTTTGGGGGAAGAGGACCAAGGCCACTATTATATAGGCTAGACACCACCATAGCAGGGGATAGAACAATAGAATCCCCTCAGCTCACATCCACACTGGAGCAAACCTCTTGAGGTTGTTCTTCCCTTGTACTGGTTCATCCTCAGCCCCCCGCAAGGCTAATCCACCACAAAGCAGGAGTATGGTTTTACACCGCAAGGTGGCCCGAACCTAGGTAAATTGTCATGTCCAACTTCTTCCTTGTTCATCGGGATAAGCCGTGGGGGCAAAAAATTAGTTGGATGGGGATGTTGAGTTCTTCGCACACGCCCCAGAGTCCAAACCTCTCTTGGGTCTGCGGAGCCCGGAATCCAACACCCGTGACAGCATAACTCCTGGTAGAGCATGCGCTCATCGATAATTGGTGTCGGCAAAACTTCTCCTTTTACGGGAATCTGATACCTCAAGTTCTGCAGGAACGACCCATTAATTGGCGATCTTCTTTGTCTCATCGGTGATGATGATGACCTGCTTTTGCTTTCGCTCAGCATCCTTGGTCGCCTGAGCATTGCCTTTCCCATGACCTATGGGTGTGCTAGTCCTCGATTTTGTTATCTCTTCAGGCAAAGATTCTAACAAGGCGAAGACAACGTATGTCGCAATGGTGAAGATAGAGGTTAGTTGGCTGAGCAGAGGCGCAAGGAAGGAGAAAGGGGCAGAATGAATGGATTTACCCCTATTTTCCCTTTTTATGGCACAACGGTAAAACCCAAGAATTTGGGCATAATGGTGTGATATCTGGCCCACCATCTCCGCGATTACTGCTTTGCGAGACGTGGGCACGAGAATCTAGGCGCCCTCATCATGAAAAAAGGTTGATGTCTGCTAGAACTACGTTGGTATTTCCCCAAAGAGGAAGGGATGATGCAGTATAGCGACTCTGTAGGTATTTCCCTCAGTGATGAGACCAAGGTTATCGAAGCAGTAGGAGAACCTCCTCACACCATGTAAACAACACCTGCACACAAATAACAAATACTCGCAACCCGATGTGTTAAAGGGGTTGTCAATCCCTTTTGGGTACGACGCCTCAAGATAGGCAAATAACATGAGGTAAAAGTGGTAGATAGGATAAATAGATCACGGAACAAATAAATTGCAGCAAGGTATTTTTGTATTTTTGGTTTAATAGGTCTGAAAATAAATGCAAAGGAAAATAGATTGCAAAGGCAAATATGATGATAAGAGACCCGGGGGTCGTAGATTTCACTAGTGGCTTCTCTCGAGAAAAATAGCAAATGGTGGGAAAACAATTACTATTGGGCAATTGATAGAACTTCAAATAATCATGACGATATCCAGGCAATGATCATTATATAGGCATCACGTCCAAGATTAGTAGACCGACTCCTGCCTACTTGTCACGCCCAATATGCGACCCTATCCAAAAGGAACTCGAAGGTCCCACCAAGGATAGACCTGCATATTGAAACGCTTTTGCAAGGTGGATATCATTACATCAACATTACATAATAGATGGGGATACATACATAAGGCATACAATGCCACACGAATACAACATCATCTTACAAGAGATCAACATCTGACTACGGATGGAACACAAACAGAAACTCAAACAACATCCACCCTGCTAGCCCAGGCTGCCGACCTGGAACCTATCCCCTGATCGAATAAGAAGCAGAAGAAGAACTCCAAAACAAGCAAACATCGCTCTCGCGTCATGATCATCGCATAAGTTGTACCTGCAACTGTTGTTGTAGTAATCTGTGAGCCACGAGGACTCAGCAATCCCATTACCATGGGTAGCAAGACTAGCAAAGCTTAATGGGAAAGGAAGGGGTAACATGGTGAGGTTGCAGCGGCGACTAAGCAATGTATGGTGGCTAACATACACAAATAAGAGCGAGGAGAGAAGCAAAGGAACGGTCGTGAAGCTAGCAATGATCAAGAGGTGATCCTGAACTCCTACTTACGTCAAACATAACATAGAAACCGTGTTCACTTCCCGGACTCCGCCGAGAAGAGACCATCACGGCTACACACACGGTTGATGCGTTTTAATTCAGATCTGGTGTCAAGTTATCTACAACCGGACATTAACAAATTCCCATCTGCCCATAACCACGGGCACGACTTTCGAAAGTTTAAACCCTGCAGGGGTGTCCCAACTTAGCCCATGATAAGCTCTCGCGATCAACGAAGGATATACCTTCTCCCAGGAAGACCCGATCAGACTCGGAATCCCGGTTTATAAGACATTTCGACAATGGTAAAACAAGACCAGCAAAGCCGCCCGATGCACCGACAATCCCGATAGGAGCTGCACATATCTCGTTCTCAGGGCAACACCGGATAGGTCAGCCTACGAGTAAAACCAACCCTCGAGTTGCCCCGTGGTGGCCCTGCAGTCTGCCCGGTTCGGACCAACACTTAGACAAGCACTGGCCCGGGGGGGGGGGGCTAAAATAAAGATGACCCTCGAGAGAGCGACTCCCAAGGGAAAAGTAGGTGGTGGTGAGGCAAATGGTAAAACCAAGATTGGGCCTTGCTGGAGGAGTTTTATTCAAAGCGAACTATCAAGGGGGTACCATAAATCACCCAACCGCGTAAGGAACGCAAAATCCGGGAACATAACACCGGTATGACGGAAACTAGGGCGGCAAAGTGGAACAAAACACCAGGCATAAGGCCGAGTCTTCCACCCTTTACCAAGTATATAGATGCATTAATTAAATAAGAGATATTGTGATATCCCAACAAAAATCCTATCCACCATGGAGCAATCTTCAACTTCACCTGCAACTAACAACGCTATAAGAGGGGCTGAGCAAAAGCGGTAACATAGCCAAGCAATGGTTTGCTAGGAAGGGTGAAAAGGGTTAGAGGCTGACATGGCAATTTGGAGGGCTTGATGAGCAAATGATAGGTAGCGCAGCAAAGCGATAGAACCAAACAAACTAGCATAGCAATGATAGTAGTGAGATCCAAGGTGAAGGTCATCTTGCCTGAAATCCCGCTAGGAAGAAGAACGAGTCCATGAAGAAGACAAGCGGACGTGGTCGAACGAATCCTCACAACTCCGGGACGAAACCGAAGCTAACGAGAGAAGCAACCCGGAAAGAAGCAAACAGCATGGTAGACACACAAGCATAATCATGGCATGATGCACAATCAAGTATGATGCATGTCCGGTTTAAAGAGGCAAGGCATGGCAAAGTGCAACAAACGATACTACAAGTTAAGTGGAGCTCAATATGCAACGAGTTGCATATTGACGAAAAACCACATTGACATATTTAGTTTAATCTTGTTTAAGCTACCAAACAATATTAAATGTTGTTAAACATGGAAAGAGGTGAAGCATAATTAAGCTACCTATCTAGGCAAGTTTAAATGAGGCCGGAACAACAAGCAACAATTCCGAAAAATCCTCATGTCCATATTTATGAATTTGCTACTGTTCTGCCCTAAACCATATTTTAATGTTGTTAAGCAGGAAAATAAAGTGCACCATGTTAAACTACGCATTTTTCCACCCCATTTACATATAAAGTTTATTTAAAACCGAGCTACAATTATTTAGTTATGAAATAAATCATTTTAACATGTCATTTGAGCAAATTTAATCAAACAACATTTTTAACATCTTAAACATGGATAAAAGTGGCATATTATGAAACTAGATGACAAACTAAGCATTTTTCATGTTTAAATCATTTTAATCCGATGCACCATTTGTGAGTTATTAATGCATGAACATGGAGGGTTTTTCTGCAAAACTGTAAACTCTGGATAAATAGCTAAAATCGTCCAGCGAAAAAAAACATGCGTTGGGCCAAAACTGACTGGCCCAACAGAGCAGAGGGGCTGTTGGGGGCTGCTCACCCATGGGCTGAGGCCTGATTGGAAGCAGAGGGAGGCCGGCTGGGAGTTGCTCTGTGCCGGCTGCGGGATGAGGCCCACGCGGGCACGAGGAGGCTGGCTCTGATCGAGGCTGCGGTCAACGCGACCAATGCAGGGAAGCAGGGTGCGGTCCTCTGCTCGACAGGGAGCAGAAGCAGAGCAGCGGCGGCGGAACTGCAGGGACGCGGAGGGAGGTGCGGATCCGGGCGCTGGACGGCGAGCGAGGGTGATTCTTCCCCTGTGAACGCATCAGAGAGAGGGGAAGACATGTGAGAGAGAAGGAGAAGGAAGAAGCAGGGGACGGGCGCGGCTTGGCTCACCGAAGCTTCGCTAGAAGCGCGCGGTCAAGGCGGGGCTCAGACCCAGGCGCGGGAGCTCGGTGGCATTCGGATCCAAGCGACAGGAGGGCTTCGATCCACGCGGCGGGTGGCTGCTCAAAGGTGCATCCATGGCGGCGGGGGAGGCCGGCGCGCGGTGCTACGGGCGAGCCATGGGGCACGGCGGCGGATGGAGCATGAAGGGGAAGCAGAGGAACTCGCGTCCATGGCGGCAAAGGGACTTGACGATCCCGTCGAGAGCTCGTGGAACTTGGCATGGAACGGCGTCGTGGGCATGTGGGGAAGCTTCGGGCGCCTCCTTCGGTTTCCTGCCCAAAATGAGACAGGGAGAGAGTTTGAGAACGGGAAATGAGAAGATGAGGGCAGGGAGAATGAGCAGGGGCAGCGAGGATGGCCTGCTGGTGTCGGAGACGAGCGGGAGGAGGGCCTCGGGCCTGCTGCTGCTCATTGGGTGGCCGGCGGCCATCTGTGCGAGGACGGGTCGAAGGGAGGAGGTGGAGGTTGCCGGCTGGATGGAGTTGATGGGGGCAGGAGGCAAGGGCGAGCGATGGTTGGTGAGGGATGGATCCCGAGGGGGATTTGGTTTAGTGGCGGCGGTGGCTGGGAGGATGGGACAGCTCCCCTACATTTTAGGGTTAGTCCAAAGTAGGTGTGGTTTGGTCTATATATTGTGAAACAAAAGAGTTTGGATCACCCGATCGAAATCCGACGGATGAGAATAAATAGGTAGGGAAGTCCAAATGGAGAAAGCAGATATTTTACGAATGCTTGGGGGTGATCTGAATCCATCGGACATGACCTTGCGGTTCGGGTTTGGGACAATTTTCAGACACGCACGAGAGGGGTCTATGCACTGTGGAGAAAGATTAAGTGGCCAGACAAGAGGGACTCGAAAAACCCGGTTGGTCTCGGAACGGTCAACGAAGGCAAGGGATTTGATGACCTCAGAAAAGAGAGAGAAGAGAGCGGTCCGGTTGATCTGAGAGAAGGTCAACCGAGACATGGAAGAAGCGGCAACTACGAGCGGATGCAAGTTTTAAGAAAACGATGTCGATGCAATGCGCAAGATGCCATGAGATGAAATGCAAGACATGAACAAAATGCAAAACAAACGACAAAAAACCCAACCACGAAGGAAATATCATATCGCATCTCCGGAAAAGGCAAGAGTTGGAGTTACGAATACGGAAAGTTGTATCCGGGGCGTTACACTACATCTACTACTATTGCTCCACACATCAACCGCTATCTAGTATGCATCTAGTGTATTAAGTTCATGGAAAAACGGAGTAATGCAATAAGAACGATGACATGATATAGACACGATCTATTTATGTAGAAAAAGACCCCATCTTGTTATCCTTAATAGGAACGATACATACGTGTTGTTTCCCTTTCTGTCACTGGGATCAAGCACCGTAAGATCGAACCCATCACAAAGCACCGCTTCCCATTGCAAGATAAATAGATCAAGTTGGCCAAACAAAACCCAAATATCAGAGAAGAAATATGAGGCTATAAACAATTATGCATATAAGAGATCAAAGAAGACTCAAAATAACTTTCATGGATAAAAACATAGATCTGATCATAAACTCAAAATACATCGGATCCCAACAAACACACCGCAAAAAGACTTACATCATATGGATCTCCAAGAGACCATTGTATTGATAATCAAGAGAGAGAGAGAGAGAGAGGAAACCATCTAGCTACTAACTACGGACCCGTAGGTCTACAAAGAACTACTCACACATCATCAGAGAGACACCAATGGAAGTGGTGAACCCCTCTGTGATGGTGTCTAGATTGGATCTGGTGGTTCTGGACTCTGCGGCAGCTGGAATTGATTTTTGTCGACTCCCTTAGGGTTTCTGGAATATTGGGGGGGGGGTATTTATAGAGCAAACAGGCGGTTCATGTTGGGGAACGTAGCAGAAATTCAAAATTTTCCTACGTATCACCAAAATCTATCTATGGAGAAACCAGCAACGAGGGGAAGGAGAGTGCATCTACATACCCTTGTAGATCGCTATGCGGAAGCGTTCAAGAGAACGGGGTTGAAGGAGTCGTACTCGTCGTGATCCAAATCACCGGAGATCCTAGTGCCGAACGGATGGCACCTCCGCGTTCAACACACGTACAGCCCGGTGACGTCTCCCATGCCTTGATCCAGCAAGGAGAGAGGGAGAGGTTGAGGAAGACTCCATCCAGCAGCATCACAACGGCGTGGTGGTGATGGAGGAGCGTGGTGATCCACCGGGGCTTCGCCAAGCACCGCGGGAGAGGAGGAGGGAGAGAGGTAGGGCTGCGCCAAGAGGGAGAGAAACTCATGTGTTGGGCAGCCCCTACACCTCAACTATATATAGGGGGACGGGAGGGGGCTGCGCTCCCTCTAGGGTTCCCTCCCAAGGGGTGGCGGCAGCCCCCAGATCCCATCTGGGTGACGGCCAGAAGGAGAGAGAGAGGGGAGGCGCACCTGGGGTGGGCCTTAGGGCCCATCTTCCCTAGGGTTTGCCCCCTCCCACTCTTCCTTGCGCCTTGGGCCTTGTGGGGGGGCGCACCATCCCACCTGGGGCTGGTCCCCTCCCACACTTGGCCCATGCAGCCCTCCGGGGATGGTGGCCCCACTTGGTGGACCCCCGGGACCCTCCCGGTGGTCCCGGTACGTTACCGATAAAACCCGAAACTTTTCCGGTGACCAAAACAGGACTTCCCATATATAAATCTTTACCTCCGGACCATTCCAGAACTCCTCGTGATGTCCGGGATCTCATCCGGGACTCCGAACAACATTCGGTAACCACATACAAACTTCCTTTATAACCCTAGCGTCATCGAACCTTAAGTGTGTAGACCCTACGGGTTCGGGAGACATGTAGACATGACCGAGACGTTCTACGATCAATAACCAATAGCGGGATCTGGATACCCATGTTGGCTCCCACATGTTCCACGATGATCTCATCAGATGAACCACGATGTCAAGGACTCAATCAATCCCGTATACAATTCCCTTTGTCTAGCGGTATTGTACTTGCCCGAGATTCGATCGTCGGTATACTGATACCTTGTTCAATCTCGTTACCGGCAAGTCTCTTTACTCGTTCCATAACACATCATCCTGCGATCAACTATTTGATCACATTGTGCACATTATGATGATGTCCTACCGAGTGGGCCCAGAGATACCTCTCCGTCACACGGAGTGACAAATCCCAGTCTCGATTCGTGCCAACCCAACATGCACTTTCGGAGATACCTGTATTGCACCTTTATAGCCACCCAGTTATGTTGTGACATTTGGTACACCCAAAGCATTCCTACGGTATCCGGGAGTTGCACAATCTCATGGTCTAAGGAAATGATACTTGACATTAGAAAAGCTTTAGCATACGAACTATGATCTTTGTGCTAGGCTTAGGATTGGGTCTTGTCCATCACATCATTCTTCTAATGATGTGATCCCGTTATCAATGACATCCAATGTCCATGGTCAGGAAACCGTAACCATCTGTTGATCAATGAGCTAGCTAACTAGAGGCTTACTAGGGACATGGTGTTGTCTATGTACCCACACATGTATCTGAGTTTCCTACCAATACAATTCTAGCATGGATAATAAACAATTATCATGAACAAGGAAATATAATAATAACCAATTTATTATTGCCTCTAGGGCATATTTCCAACAGTCTCCCACTTGCACTAGAGTCAATAATCTAGTTCACATCGCCATGTGATTAACACACACACGTCACATCGCCATGTGATTAACACACACACGTCACATCGCCATGTGACCAACATCCAAAGAGTTTAATAGTGTCATTAAACTAGTTCACATCATTATGTGATTAAGACTCAATGAATTCTGGGGTTTGATCATGTTTTGCTTGTGAGAGAGGTTTTAGTCAACGGGTCTGCAACATTCAGATCCGTATGTACTTCGCAAATCTCTAGGTCATATTGTAAATGCTGCTTCCACGCTCCACTTGGAGCTATTCCAAATGGTTGCTCCACTATACGTATCCGGGTTGCTACTCAGAGTCATTCGGATAGGTGTTAAAGCTTGCATCGACGTAACCCTTTACGTCGAACTCTTTATCACCTCCATAATTGAGAAACATATCCTTATTCCTCCAAGGATAATTTTGACCGATATCTGGTGATCCACTCTTGATCACCTTTGTACCCTCTTGCCAGACATGTGGCAAGGCACACATCAGGTGCGGTACTCAGCATAGCATACTGTAGAGCCTACGTCTAAAGCATAGGGGACGACCTTCGTCCTTTCTCTCTTTTCTGCCGTGGTCGAGCTTTAAGTCTTAACTTCATACCTTACAGTTAAGCCAAGAACTCCTTCTTTGACTGATCCATCTTGAACACCTTCAAGATCATGTCAAGGTATGTGCTCATTTGAAAGTACGATTAAGCGTTTTTGATCTATCCTTATAGATCTTGAGCTCAATGTTCAAGTAGCTTAATCCAGGTTTTCCCTTGAAAAACACTTTTCAAATAACCCTATATGCTTTACAGAAAATTCTACATCATTTCTGATCATCAATATGTCAACAACATATATTGATCAGAAATTCTATAGTTCTCCCACTCACTTCTTTGGAAATACAAGTTTCTCATAAACTTTGTATAAACCCAAAATCTTTGATCATCTTATCAAAGTGTATATTCCAACTCCGAGATGCTTACTCCAGTCCATGGAAGGATCTCTGGAGCTAGCATACCTTTTAGCATCCTTAGGATCGACAAAACCTTTCTGATTGTATCACATACAACCTTTCCTTACGAAAACTGGTAAGGAAACTCGTTTTGACATCCATCTGCCAGATTTCATAAATGCAGCTAAAGCTAATATGATTCCAACGGACTTAAGCATCGCTACGGATGAGAAAATCTCATCGTAGTCAACTCCTTGAACTTGTGAAAAACTCTTCGCCATAAGTCGAGCTTCATAGGCGGTGACATTATCGTCCACGTCCGTCTTCTTCTTAAAGATCCATTTTATCTCAATGGCTTGCCGATCACCGGGCAAGTCCACCAAAGTCCATGCTTTGTTCTGATACATGGATCCTATCTCGGATTGCATGGCTTCTAACCATTTGTCGGAATTTGGGCCCACCATCGGTTCTCCATAGTTCGTAGGTTCATTGTTGTCTAGCAACATGACCTTCAAGACAGGATTACTGTACCACTCTGAAGTAGTACGCATCCTTGTCACCCTACGAGGTACGGTAGTGACTTGATCCAAAACTTCATGATCACTATCATAAGCTTCTACTTCAACTAGTGTAGGCGCCACAGGAACAACTTCGTGTGCCCTGCTACACACTGGTTGAAGTGATGGTTCCATAACCTCATCAAGTCTCCACCATCCTCCCACTCAATTCTCGAGACAAACCTTTCCTCGAGAAAGGACCCGATTCAAGAAACAATCCATATTGCTTTCGGATCTGAATTAGGAGGTATACCCAACTGTTTTGGGTGTCCTATGAAGATGCATTTTATCCGCTTTGGGTTCGAGCTTATCAACCTGAAACTTCTTCACATAAGCGTCGCAGCCCCAAACTTTTAAGGAACGACAACTTAGGTTTCTCCAAACGGTGTCATCTCAACGGAATTACATGGTACCCTATTAAAGTGAGTGCGGTTGTCTCTAATGCCTAACCCATGAACGATAGTGGTAATTCGATAAGAGACATCATGGTATGCACCATATCCAATAGGGTGAAACTATGATGTTCGGACACACCATCACACTATGGTGTTCCAGGCGGTATTAATTGTGAAACAATTTCCACAATGTCTTAATTGCGTGCCAAAACTCGTAACTCAGATACTCATCTCTATGCTCATATCATAGACATTTTATCCTCTTGTCACAATGATCTTCAACTTCACTCTGAAATTACCTGAACCATTCAATAATTCAGACTTGTGTTTCATCAAGTAAATATACTCAGTATCTACTCAAATCATCTGTGAAGTAAGAACATAACGATATCCATTGCGTGCCTCAGCACTCATTGGACTGCACACTTCAAAATGTATTACTTCCAACAAGTTGCTTTCTTGTTCCATTTTACTGAAAACGAGGCTTTTAGTCATCTTGCCCATGTGGTATGATTTGCATGTCTCAAGTGATTCAAAATCAAGTGAGTCCAAAACGGTCCATTTGCATGGAGTTTCTTCATGCATATACACCAATAGACATGGTTCGCATGTCTCAAACTTTTCAAAAACGAGTGAGTCCAAAGATCCATCAACATGGAGCTTCTTCATGCGTTTTATACCAATATGACTTACATGGCAGTGCCACAAGTAAGTGGTACTATCATTACTATCTTTATTTTTTTTGGCATGAAAATGTGTATCACTACGATCGAGATTCAATAAACCATTCTTTTAGGTGCAAGACCATTGAAGGTATTATTCAAATAATTAGAGTAACCATTATTCTCCTTAAATGAATAACCGTATTGCGATAGACATAATCCAATCATGTCTATGCTCAACGCAAACACCAAATGACAATTATTCAGGTTTAATACTAATCTTGATGGTAGATGGAGCGTGCGATGTTTGATCACATCAAACTTGGAAACTGTAAGTGCATCTAGTGCCACCCCTAGTTGGTTTTGGAGTATTGACGACAAAGTTGGTTGAGGGACTAATGCGTTTGTGAGAATTGCAGTATAACGCAGGTAGTGTCCCTCATTGATTCGGTTTACCTACCGGAGATGACCCCTAAAAATGTATGAAGACATTGAAGACAATGGTGGTATGAGAAGATATTCATATTGAAGACTATGACATGAGAAGACATTACTTGACTATGGAGCGTGAAGACTGTGTGGTTTCGTTGTTTCCTTTTCTTCTTTGTTGAGTCATAGGAACCACTGTACTGTTAAGTGGGGTCCAAGTGAACTAAGTCAGAGTGACTGAAGTGATGCTCAACCCAAATCCTATGTCTTCGAGCGAAGACAATGAGAGCAAATCTTATCCAGAGCTGGATGAGTCAGCTTTGCTTGTAGCCTAAGTAAAGTTGCCGCGTGTGTTTGAAATCTGACAGTTGGAACACGTGTTAGTTCCTTAGTGACCCAGGGTCATTTCGGACAAATCAGGTCGGGTTGCCTTGTGGCTATAAATATCCCACCCCCTACACCATAAATTGGTGGCTGCTTAGAGTTAGTTTACGGCTTTTGTCGTTTGAGAGGAACCCACCTTGAAGCATTTGAGAGAGAGAGAAATCCTTGGGAGGACAAAGCCCAAACACCTAGAGCCAAAGAGTGTTAGGCATCACTGAAGTCTTTCTGTCTGTGTGACCTGAAGACTTATTACACTTGAGGACTGTGTATCCTCCAGCCGGTTAGGCGTCGCGTTCTGAGCATCCAAGAGTCATTGTGGATTGCCGGTGAACGAAGTCTGTGAAGGTTTGGAAGTCTACCTTGAAGACTTACCAGAGTGATTGGGTGAGGACTGGGTGTCCTTAGCTCAAGGGGAATAAGGTGAAGACACGGTCTTCTGAGTTAAATCTCAGCCTCCCTAACCAGACGTACAGTTGTCACAGCAACTGGAACTGGTCCAACAAATCATGTGTCTTCAACAAGTGACTGGTTCTATCCCTTTCCATCCTTTACTTAAGTTTGTCTTCGTGAAGTCACTGCCTATCTGTGTATCTGTTGGACTTCATTGCTTGACTACTACTATTGATTGGCTTCATACTATCTTCCATCCTAATCCATACTACTTAGTTGCTATTAGTCCTGTTCTTTCACATCATTGCATACTTGACTATGGCTTGATTATGGTAGTTTATCTTCCGCTGCATATCAACTAGGTCATTTCTGTTGTCTGTCTTCGAAACTTCCAAGTTTTGAAAACTTTCATAAAAATCGCCTATTCACCCCCCCTCTAGTCGATACTAGCACTTTCAATTGGTATCAGAGAAAGGTACTCCCTTGTTCTGTGTGATTCGGTTTAACCACCTGGAGTTTCAGCTATGTCGACTGCAGGGATAATCAAAGTCTCCGCTGCTTGTCTGGTGTTCGATGGAACTGAATATCCCTACTGGAAGAATAAGATGCGCATGCATCTTGAAGCCATTGATGTCGACCTCTGGTATGTCGTCAAGAACGGCGTTCCCAAAACTGGTGAAGGTGTCACCCCCACTGATGTCAAGAAGTTCATTCAACTGGACTCTACTGCAAAGAACATCATCTGTGGTCATCTGACCAAAGGACAGTATGGCCGTGTGAGTGCTCTGGAAACGTCGAAGCTAGTCTGGGACTGGCTATCCAAGGTCAATGAAGGCGTCTCAACCCAAAGAGATCAAAGGATCAGTGTTCTTCGCAACCTCTTCATCGCTTCAAGAGAAACGGCAATGAAAATGTCCAGCTCACGTTTGATAGTCTGACTGACATCACAAATGAGCTTCAAGCTATTGGCGCCACTGAGATCACCAAGCATGAAATCATCAAGACACTGCTGAGATCACTTGACAGCTCCTTTACTACCCTTGCCCTCATGATACAAGAACGTCCTGACTTCAAGACACTCGATCCGTCCGATATACTTGAGAGGCTCAACACACATGAGTTCCAGCTTTCTGAGAAAAGAGATATCTATGGTCCCAATTATGGCCGAACTCGCGCCTTGAAGGAAAAAGTGATTTCCTCATCTGAAGAAGAATCTGACTGCGGTTCTAATGATCTTGAAGATATTGGAAAGGAACTTGCCATGCTTGTGAAGAAGTTTCAGAGGTTCACCAAGAAGAAGGGCTTCAGAAAGTCTTCACGATCCAGCTCCAAGAATGATGAAGCTTCCACCCATGACCACAAGAAGAGAACCTGCCACAAGTGCAAGAAACCTGGTCACTACATATCTGAGTGTCCACAGTGGGACAATGACAAGAAGAAGAAGAAGAGCAAGGAATATGATTCTGATGACAAGAAGAAGAAAAAATCCTCAAAGTCTTCTTCCAAGTCTTCATCACACAAGAAGAGCTCATCAGGCAAGGCTCGTGCCTTTGTTGGCAAGGAACTGGATTCAGAGGAGGAGTCTACTTCTGAGGAGGCGGAGGTCGAATCTGGAGAGGAGTCCGACCCTGGCGTTGGGAGTCTGGCTCTAGCCACAGCCTATGTTGCCAAGTCCATCTTCAACACTGAAGGCAATGACTTCCACACCAACGCTGAAGCTGATGACATGGACAATCCTGCTCCCACCTACTGCTTCATGGCACGTGGTGCCAAGGTAAAATCACGCGATGCTTACTTTCAAACATCAAGTGAAGATGACTCTGATTGTGAATCTAAACCCAGCTACAAAACACTTGCTAAAATTGCTACTGAACAACAAAAGGCTATGGAACATACTCAAAAACTGTTAGACAAAAGCGATGACCTGTTGGACGCGGAAATGACACGATCATAGTCCTTAGTAGAAGACATAAAAAATCTTCATGCTAAGTACCAAGAACTTGAAAGTCTTCATGAGACGCTCTCAACCACATATGAAAAGCTCTCCTATGATTAACTTCAAAGGAAGCAAGAGCTTGAGAAATTGAAAGCGACTCATGAAGACCTTCAAACAGAGAATGAGTCACTTCGCGCTCAACAGATCAGTCCCGCTCGGGATGGATTTGAACCACCATGTTTAAAATTCATTGAGCGTGATAACGCTACATCTGTTGCTGAATGTTCCACTGCTGCTGCTGTTTCATTGTCTTCAACTACTGATGTGGTTACTAACCCCTCTGCGGAGGATACCACTAGTATTGCTGATGAAAATGCTAGGTTGAAGACATTGCTTGAAACAGGGATGTACAAAAGTTTGAAGGGACATCAGACACTCTGCGATGTCCTCAAAAAGCAGATTCTGAACCGAAACCCTAGGAAAGAGGGTGTTGGGTTCGAGAGGAAAATGAATGCTGATGGTTCCTACTGGACGCCTGAGCAGTATCCCAAAACCACATGGGTTGCTGCAAAGGAACCTTCAGTGGATCCATCCACTTTATCTAGATTTACATGTGCTAATCCTATTATCATTGATGAATCCTTTGATGCAAACTATAAACTGTTCAAAAATCAGAATGGTGAAGTGTTTGCCAGGTATATTGGTACTAACTGCAGGAATGGACCTCCTATGAAGAAGATCTGGGTTCCCAAAAGCTGCCTTGAGAATCTTCCAGTGAATGTCATCATGACACCACCAGGGAAGAAGACAAACCCCAGACCAAAGGCATCATATGGTCCAACGGCTTCATACGAACACAGGACTCACTTGAGTCACCCTAACGCCAATGTTTTGCAGGGAAATCATACTCAGACTCATGAATATGAGCATGTGTCTTCAAACAGCTATGTTCATAGAACTAAGAACTTTTCTGCTTATTAACATGAGTATCATTCATCTCCTGCAAGGCTATTTGCTAGGGCTTCAAAGCCGAAATTCTCAGATGGTGCACTTAGACTCATTGCTTCTAAGCCACCCCTAAAAATGTGGGTGGTGAAGAAGAATTAACTCTCTTTTGCAGAATGTGGTCTCCAGCCAGCAATCAATGGCGTTCGATATTATTGCTGGGGACCTAAAACATAAAGGGACGCATGATAAAATGACTTACTCTGTATTCCACATATGAATCTCTTATCTATCATACTGTGTGTTCTAATCTTGATCTAAGATGTGATACTCCTAGTGTGCGTAAAATGCTTATGCTTCACAACATACATTGTGAAGCCTATCCTCCTAACTGCACTGTAGGGCATGTCACCAAAAGCTTCAGAATGGATTATTGACAGCGGATGCACTAATCATATGACTGGTGATCGAAGTATTCTCATGGACTCAACCCTACGTCCATCCAACAAGAGTCAAATCACATTTGCTGACACTGGTAAAAGCAAAGTATTGGGTCTAGGTAGAGTTGCAATCTCTAGGGATCAACACATGGATAAAGTGATGCTTGTTGAATCCCTTGGGTTCAACTTAATGTCTGTCTCAATGCTTTGTGACCTAAACATGATTGTGCTATTTGGAAAATATCGTTGCCTTGTACTAATGGAATCTGACAAGTCTCTAGTCTTTGAAGGATATAGGAAAGATGATCTATACGTGGTAGATTTCTCAGCAGGTCTACAGCTTGCCGTATGTCTTCTCACAAAAGCTTCAGAATGCTGGCTCTGGCATCGAAGGCTAGGACATGCTGGCATGAGGAACTTACACTCACTTGTCAAGAAGAAGCATGTCATTGGCATCGAAGATGTCAAGTTCAAGAAGGATCATCTGTGTGGTGCCTGTGAAGCTGGAAAGATGACAAGGGCAAAGCACCCCTCGAAGACAATCATGATAACATCTCAACCCTTCGAGCTGTTACACATGGACTTATTTGGACCTACTCACTACTCCACTCTCACAACAACTGCCTGTCTCTATGGCTTCGTCATTGTTGATGACTACTCAAGATAAACATGGGTTCATATAATTCTTTACAAGACTGAAGTGCAAGATGTCTTCAGGCGCTTTGCAAATCAAGCAATGAACAATTATGGCATGAAGATCAAGCATATCAGAAGTGACAATGGCACTGAATTCAAGAACACAGGACTTAATCTGTATCTGGATACAATGGGAATCACTCATGAGTTCTCAGCTCCGTACACACCTCAGCAAAATGGCATCGTTGAGCGCAAAAACAGAACCCTCATTGAGATGGCTCGAACAATGCTAGATGAATACAAGACACCAAGAAAGTTCTGGCCTGAAGCTATTGATACAGCCTGTCACATCATCAACCATGTCTACATCCATAAGCTTCTGAACAAAACATCCTATGAGCTCCTCACTGGCAAGAAGCCAAATGTCAGTTACTTCAGAGTATTTGGAGCTAGATGCTGGATCAAGGATCCCCATCACAAGTCAAAATTTGCACGTAAGGCTCACGAAGGCTTCATGCTTGGCTATGGAAAGGACTCACACTCCTACAGAGTCTTCAACCTCTTTCTCTATAAGATCGTTGAAACTGTGGATGTGAAATTTGATGAAACCAATGGTTCACAAAGAGAAATTCTGCCAAGTACACTAGATGAAGCTCCTCCAAGCGAATCTATCAAGCTGATGGGAACTGGTGAAATCATGCCTTCTGAAGCACAGCCTGAAGAGGAACTTATCATCTCTGCACCAAATCAACCTGAAGACACTGCTCAGACCGAAGACAATCCTCCCAATGATGACAATGATCAGCAAGAGCAAAGTCTTCGTCCTGTTCATCCTCGTGTTGCAAATGAAGTACAAATCGAGAAGATAATTGACAGCATCAACGCGCCTGGTCCGCTTACTCGCTCAAGAGAAACATAGTTAGCAAACTTTTGTGGGCACTTTTCATTTGTGTCAATATTAGAACCCAAGAAAGTTGCCTTTATGGAACCTGAATGGATTCAAGCCATGCAAGAAGAACTTCAACAGTTCAAGCTGAATAATGTTTGGGAACTTGTCGAGCGACCTGACCCTCGCAAGCATAACATTATTGGAACAAAATGGATATATCGAAACAAGCAAGATGAGCATGGTCAAGTTGTCAGAAACAAAGCATGTCTTGTGGCTCAAGGATATACTCAAGTTGAAGGAATTGACTTCGATGAAACATTTGCTCCTGTTGCTAGGCTTGAAGCTATTCGCATACTACTAGCCTATGCTAATCATCACAACATCTTGCTATATCAAATGGATGTGAAGAGTGCATTTCTCAATGGCAAGATTGAAGAAGAAGTATATGTCGCTCAACCACCTGGCTTTGAAGATCCAAAACATCCTGATATGGTGTACAAGCTAAACAAAGCACTGTATGGCCTCAAACAAGCTCCTCGCGCATGGTATGATATGATCAAAGACTTCCTAAAGAGCAAAGGCTTCAAACCAGGATCCCTCGATCCCACACTCTTCACGAAGACATATGATGGCGAACTGTTTGTGTGCCAAATATATGTGGATGACATTACCTTTGGCTGCACCAACCAGAAGTATAGTGATGAGTTTGGATACATGATGCAAGAGCAATATCAAATGTCCATGATGGGTGAGCTGAAGTTCTTCCTTGGTCTTCAAATTCGTCAGCAAAGCAATGGCATCTTCATATCTCAAGAAAAATACCTCAAAGATTGTCTGAAGAAGTTTGGAATGGAAGACTGCAAAGGCTACACGACGCCAATGCCAGCCAAACACCACCTTGGTCCCGACGACAATGGTAAAGAGTTCGATCAAAAGGTATACCGCTCCATGATTGGTTCTTTACTTTATCTATGTGCATCTAGGCTAGATATTATGCTTAGTGTTTGCATGTGTGCTCGATTCCAAGCGGCACCAAAGGAATTGCATCACTTAGCTGTGAAGCGAATTCTTTGATATTTGGCTTACACCCCAACACTCGGATTATGGTATCCCAAGGGCTCAAAATTTGATTTGGTTGGATTCTCGGATGCTGATTATGCTGGTGACAAGGTGGATCGCAAGTCTACATCAGGCACATGTCATTTTCTTGGTCGATCACTTGTCTGTTGGTCTTCAAAGAAGCAGAATTGTGTATCACTCTCAACTGCTGAATCTGAATACATTGCTGCTGGATCCTGTTGTGCTCAGCTTCTATGGATGAAGCAAACTCTCAAGTACTATGGCATCAACCTGAAACAAGTACCTCTCTTCTGCGACAATGAAAGTGCCATCAAGATAGCCAACAATCCAGTCCAACACTCGAAGACAAAGCACATTGAAATTCGTCATCACTTTCTCAGAGATCATGTCATGAAGAAAGATATCGATATCATTCACATCAACACTGAAGAGCAACTGGCAGATATCTTCACAAAGCCCTTGGATGAGAAAAGGTTTTGCAAGTTACGGTGTGAGCTAAATATCTTGGAATCCTCTAATGTCCTGTGATCAGGCACACATCCTAACACTTATGCATGTTGATGACTAAGATGTACAACACACAAAGAAATGTATATCTTCAATCAATGAAGATTTACTCTCTGAGTGTGAATACATTAACATGGAATTTGACTTCGGAGCGCCATGATAATTGTGCGCCGTGTCTGGGTCTAATACTTCCTATACGGTGGGTAACGCCACCACCAAATTTCTCTGCTTGAAGTGTTTCTCTCATGGCGTTACTTTTGCAAAGACTTCGCATTTGGTTTGTCTTCAGTTTCAATTTATCTTCATGATTTTCTGCGCTACGATGATTTGATTGCATATATATATACTTGTGTTCTATCCTCTACAACATTCACTTATAGCTATGTCTTCAAGTTGAATCTTTTGAACTAAGTGAATGTGATCGGACCCTAACCTCTCTATGCTTTATATCTCAAACACTATCTGTCCAAATCATATGCATTCTATTGAAACTGTCGAATGTCTTCTCTACGTCCTAGTCAGCAGAAGGCAAAGAGACAAACATTAAATCTGTTTTAAATGATTTATCTTTATTATTGAAATCCGGAGAAGCCGGAACAACTCTCTGACATGCCTGGCGGGCATGGGAACGTGGGACAACTCTGAGTATGTTGCATGCTTGCCACGTGCCCCTCAGATGTGAACCGCCAGGGGCAACAGCGTAATTGCGCTGTGCTGCTCACCTACTTATAAATACTTGTCCCCTGCGGTAAAGAAATCCTTCTTCCACCTCTCCACCTCGTCAAAATCCTAGCGCCACCGCTAGCTCTCGACGACGCCGGCGATGAAGCGCTTAGCTGTCGCGACTTATCTGACGCCGTCCTCACGCCGACCGCGGACATCGTCCTCTCCGCCGTCGCCGTAGGTGTCCTCCGTCGCAAAGCTAGGGCACGGTGGGTTGAACTGCTCAGTCTCCTATTCATCCCATCTAGCAGTTCTTCGTGCGGTAATTATAACTCTATTTTTACCACCTTTTTGATCTTCAAGGTTCACCCTATTTACCAAAAGTGGTTTCAGCTTATTCAATGTTAGATCTATTCTGTCCGCATCTCATACTGCCTATTCAATTCACTTAGATTTCCTGTCTAGTTTGATTCCTCACTTGTACTTATTAACGGATTGGTACAAATCTGGAACCAACTCACCTATATAAGTGAATGTCTTCGCATCATGAGGTCAATGTCTTCAAACTGATTTATCTTCAAAATCTTCTGAGAATGCATATGACCTCTTCCCATTCCCTCGCATCTCTAATGCTGTCACAGGTACATGTCCGTGGAAGAATCTCTTGGTTCTCATAGTCTGCATTCGTTTGCAGAATACTTACAACATCATATCAATTCTCCTGAAGCCAGTTCCTGCTTGACCAGCAAGCGAAAGTCTCTGAAGCCTTTGAACGTATTGAAGCCATTCAGTTTGAAGTTCATGGCTGCAGAAAAATCAGCAAGGAAGGGTGGCAGACAGCGCAGAGAAGGAACATCCAAAGATCTGCCTGATGACCTAGCAGAACTCTACAAGACAGATCCTGAAGAGTCTTATCATCAGCGCAAGACACGAATCCAATGGATTCGACGCTATTGGGCTGAAGAATGGTTCAAGTTCAAATTCGTGACCAAGGAATATGCAGAGAAGAATGCTATCAAGAGTCCTTGGGGCGATATTCTCTATCGAGGCCTTGAACCCAAGAATAGAGCTGAAGCTATTGATCAAAACTTCTATGTTTGCATGGTCCGTGGACCTCAGCCTGAGAATGTCGATCCCACATCACTACTCTGGTGTCGTGATGATGCTCTCTTCAAGCGCAACTTCCAGCACGCAAAGGCTTCGGCCAAGGAAAACAAGAAGTCATTGGGACTAGACTTCAACCCTGGTCCCTCTGCTCCTCGTGCTGACGGCTCACATGATGCGGAACCAAATGTTATTGGCCCCTTCTCCAACCTTGATGGCCTCATCACTTACATCCTGGTCCAAGGTGCCAAGGTAGATCATTCTGATAATGATGCTGACACTGATGAAGCCCCAGCTCCTCCTTCGAAGCCACAGAAGCAAAAGAAGCTAAAGGCTTCTAAATCAGCACCTCCAAAAGCTTTACGCGCGAAGCCTCTGGCCACTGCACCTGCTGAAGCCAGTGTGCAGTCTGAAGATCAATCCCGTATCTCCAAGAAGACGGAGAAGAAAAAGCAACTTGTTAGGCATACTGATCAAGCCTTGACTCCTGCCGCCATTCTGTGTGAAGATCCTATTGATCTGTCCAGTGATGAAGATCTTGCAGATGATGCCCTTGAGCAATTGATCAAAAGCAAAGAAGAAGCAGAAATCTTCAACAACTTGCCTCTCTTTGATGTGGCAATCATTCATAACTTCATTGATGAGTGGTTCGACACCCCCAATCTCAGCTTTGACGATCTGCAGCTTCCCATTGGCCTCAGCGTCGCCTTCAATGGCGCCATTGCTTCTGAGCTAGCTCTTGCTCAGCGCATCGTTGAGCTAAAGAACAAAATTGATTATGAAAAGGCTCAGTTCAAGAAGCACGTAGCGAAGCTCAGTGTGCAAGATGTCAAAAACTTCAAGGTCATGCTGCATGAGCTCAAAGAAGCCTTTCTCAAGAAGCGCCAAGAAGCTCAAGGCTCTCGCGAGCGTATGAAGAGTTTGGCTGATAAGTGTGTGCTTGCCTACAATGAGGCTGAGAAGCGAAAGTCACTTGGTCGTCCTGGCATTGACCCCAGGATGGCTGCAAAGAAAAAGAAGAAGCTTCCTGCTGACCAGCCTGCACCTTCAAGCCAAGAAGCTCCTCGCATTATCTTCCCAAGCAGCATGACTGGCTCGAAGCCAAAGGTCACCACAACCGCTTCAGAACAGAAGAAGACGAGGGCTGCCGAGGCTGAAGCCAGAAAGAGGAAGAATACTGAAGCCTCTGATGCTGCTCCCACCAAGAAGAAGCGCAAGACCAAGAAAAATTGGGCTGCTCCCACAGAGCCCCTGGTTGTTGAACCCATCTCAGTGGTTCGCCCTGCGTCTGAACATCAAGAAAGACAGATGATAGTTCATGAGCCTGCTCCCTTAAAGGCTCATGAAGCTGAAGATATTCCAGCAGATGAACCCACCGCTGCTGAAGACATTGGTCATCATGACAATGTTGACGATGATGAAGTTCTTCCTCAGATCGAACACAACGTGGTATCATCACCTGTTCTTACGAACAGCGAACTCATCAGAATTGGTCGTCCTCTGACGCCAATTGCTCAGGATGCATCATGGGCTGATCACCCACAGCAACAAGACTCCCCAAGTACTCCCCAACAACAACAACAAGGTACACCACCCGTGCAAGAAGAAGATGAAGACTTTGAGGCCCAGCCAACTCCATCTCCAAAGGCGTTGCCAGCACTTCGCAGGCTTCGCAAAGGACAAAGGCCTCAAGTCCCTCTATCGAGCGTTCCAGAAGGAGAAGTGCAACGCCAACCTGTTGCACGTCAAGTATTTTCTGAACCCACTCCAACTGTGAATGTCTCCATGTCTGAAGCCCAAGCTGCTGAAGACATTCCGGCTGCATCAGCCGAAGAGAATCAAGAAGACATGCGTGTCCCTACTTCCCCAGTTATATAAGAAGCTGTTCCTGATGTGAACGTGCCGGTGCCCGACCCTCCTGTTCATTAAGAGGAGGCTGAAAATGTTGAAGCTGCCACCACCAATGCCAACGAAGCCAATGACGTTGTCATGGCTGACGCTAATGTGGAGCTTGAACCAACCAGTGTGCCTGAAGCCAATGAGGCCACTGCACAAGAAGCTAATGAGGCAACTGCTCCCGAAGCACCTGTTGTGCAGCCTGAAGCCTCAGCTGTTGCCACTGCTCCTATTCCGCCACCAAGGCCTCATACAATTGAGCAAGCATACAGTCATGGTCAGCTAACCACTGTTCGATGGCCCATTCTGGTACCTCCGCCTACTGCCTCTGGACCTCAATTTGATTATCATGTTGAGCATAGGCCTCAGGTCCAGAAGCCCAAGCCAAGACTGCCAAGGTTTCCAGGTACTGCAAACTCACCAGGGTCCTTCAATGCTAATGGCTTCAAAAGCCACAATACCTTCTTTGACAGCACCAAGAACCCGTACTCCAAACCAAGAATATCATCAGATCGGTTCTGGAGCTATCAACAGCGAAGCTATTACTCCTGCGTTCTATATGATCAAGGCCGCATTTTCCCTCATATGCGCCTCGACACTGAAGCCATTGCTGGGCTGCCGTGCTTAGAAGAAGCACTTGATTGCTTTCGTGATGCTGGTCTGCTCAACTTTGTGACAGACAAAGAACACTGGAATGAAGAGCTATTGCTTCAATTCTATGCTACTCTCCACATTCGCGGCTACAACAGAGATATCAAGACATGGGTCCTCGAGTGGATGACCGGAAACGTTCATCATGAAGCCAAAGCTCTTGACATCATTGAGATTACAGGGCTAGCCACTCCTGGAGAGCTATATGAACCTGATTGTCAGCTACACCGCAATGCATTGGAGCGCATCTTCCATAAGCCAGAACCCAACATGAGTCAGATGTTGAGCATGATGAAGCCCTTGCCATCTGACGCTGAAAATCCAACAGAGTTCTTTGTTGAAGACCTTGAGTATCTGCCACGCACAATATATCATATTATCAGGCGAACTCTATGGCCTATCAAAGGACATTCATCAGCGGCCAAACTTGAAGGAGCTATGAAGACTTTGGTCTTCTACATTCTCAATGGCATCAGTTTCAATACCCAAGAATTCTTCATCAGGCAACTTGCTGCTTCTGGATCTGATCTGTTTGGTCTGAAGTTTTATGCTCCATGGGTCATGCGCCTCATCAAGCGACACTCATCTGTCAACTATCAGCCATCTGCTCGCAATCATCTGATATTTTTACCAGAGGTTGATATGTCAGTTGAAGCCATCTACTCTGACCCTGCCAAGAAGCCTCTTTGTCTTCAGAATGCCGAGCACCAAAGCTTCACTCAACCCATTGAAGGTGTTCAAGCAGCAACACGAATCTATCCATTGGCTGGAAATACTCGTCTGCCTCATCGAGCACCTACTGAAGCCACTGAAAGCACCATTTCCCAAAGGCGTCATAAGCATTCTCGCGTTCTCAATAACCGAGAACTTCTTGTGGCCCTTCATCAGAAACAGGATAAACATCACTTTTGGCTCAAGAGAGAGATGCAAAGCCTCTTGGTGGATGTTAATTGCATTCGAAACCTTGCCACCAAGTATGCATTTGTTGCTCATGAAACTTGCCGACGATCATGGAAGAGCTTGACCCTGCTTAGTGCTGAAGCAGATCTTCAAGACGATGGCTTCAATGAAAGATTCCAGTTTGACACCACTCCTCCACGGACTGCTATCCTACGTCGCACTCCATCTCTTGAAGACTCTGAATATTCTTCCTCTGCGGCAACTGTCAATGCCAGGGTGATCGATGATGAAGATGATGCTACTTCACCACCTCCTACTACTGCACGCATCGACACTGCACCAAGTTCGTCTGCACCGCCAACCAACGACGATAACCCTGCTACTTCACCTGCTCATGAGAACGAGTAGATGCTCTATGTCTTCAAACCTTTTTGGTCCTTACTGAAAAAAAGGGGGAGAAGCATATGAGTTGATAGTCTTCAAGCGGGTTCATATCGGCGGTTGCACTATATTTTGCCTCGTGCTTACAACTCTTGCCTTTTAAAACATTTGATTCTCTGAGTTGTAACACCTAAAACTTGATGGTCGTCTGCTACTTATCTGCTTTACTGTGATGCGATGATAAATTCCGCATGTGCTATGATAACTTCCGCACTTAGATCATTCTGCAGACGTCCATTTTTCATTATGCATGTCATTCTACTTGCTGTATCATTTCATGCATGATGAATTATCTTCATAAGTTGAAGTGGATCTCCACAAGTACAACCTGCCATGTGCATTTGCATTCCAAAAGCAAATTACTTATATGCACATCTTCAGGGGGAGCCCTTGCTACTTATGAAGACAATTCCCTATCCTTTACAATTTCACATACTTTATCCCCATTGAAAACTTCAACCAGTTTGTCATCAATCACCAAAAAGGGGGAGATTGTAAGTGCATCTAGTGCCACCCCTAGTTGGTTTTGGAGTATTGACGACAAAGTTGGTTGAGGGACTAATGCGTTTATGAGAATTGCAGGATAACGCAGGTAGTGTCCCTCATTGATTCGGTTTACCTACCGGAGATGACCCCTAAAAATGTATGAAGACATTGAAGACAATGGTGGTATGAGAAGATATTCATATTGAAGACTATGACATGAGAAGACATTACTTGAAGACTATGGAGCGCGAAGACTATGTGGTTTCTTTGTTTCCTTTTCTTCTTTGTTGAGTCATACAAACCACCGTACTGTTAAGTGGGGTCCAAGTGAACTAAGTCAGAGTGACTAAAGTGATGCTCAACCCAAATCCTATGTCTTCGAGCGAAGACAATGAGAGCAAATCTTATCCAGAGCTGGATGAGTCAGCTTTGCTTGTAGCCCAAGTAAAGTTGCCGCGTGTGTTTGAAATCTGACCGTTGGAACACGTGTCAGTTCCTTAGTGACCCAGGGTCATTTCAGACAAATCAGGTCGGGTTGCCTTGTGGCTATAAATAGCCCACCCCATACACCATAAATTGGTGGCTGCTCAGAGTTAGTTTACGGCTTTTGTCGTTTGAGAGCAACCCACCTCGAAGCATTTGAGAGAGAGAAATCCTTGCGAGGACAAAGCCCAAACACCCAGAGCCAAAGAGTGTTAGGCATCACTGAAGTCTTTCTGTCTGTGTGACCTGAAGACTTATTACACTTGAGGACTGTGTATCCTCCAGCCGGTTAGGCGTCGCGTTCTGAGCATCCAAGAGTCATTGTGGATTGCCGGTGAACGAAGTCTGTGAAGGTTTGGAAGTCTACCTTGAAGACTTACCAGAGTGATTGGGTGAGGACTGGGTGTCCTTAGCTCAAGGGGAATAAGGTGAAGACACGGTCTTCTGAGTTAAATCTCAGCCTCCCTAACCAGACGTATAGTTGTCACAGCAACTGGAACTGGTCCAACAAATCCTGTGTCTTCAACAAGCGACTGGTTCTATCCCTTTTCACCCTTTACTTAAGTTTGTCTTCATGAAGTCACTGCCTATCTGTGTATCTGTTTGACTTCATTGCTTGACTACTACTATTGATTGGCTTCATACTATCTTCCATCCTAATCCATACTACTTAGCTGCTATTAGTCCTATTCTTTCACATCATTGCATACTTGACTATGGCTTGATTATGGTAGTTTATCTTTCGCTGCATATCAACTAGGTCATTTCTGTTGTCTGTCTTCGAAACTTCCATGTTTTGAAGACTTTCATGAAAATCGCCTATTCACCCCCCCTCTAGTCAATACTAGCACTTTCAGAAACACTTCCAACACATATCGTCAGCTCACCTTTAGCTAGTCTCCGTTTATTCCGTAGCTCTTTTATTTCGAGTTACTAACACTTAGGAACCGAACCGGTATCTTAATACCCTGGTGCTACTAGGAGTACTAGTAAAGTACACATTAACATAATGTATATCCAATATACTTCTATCGACCTTGTCAGCCTACTGATCTACCAAGTATCTAGGGTGATTCTGCTCCAGTGGTTGTTCCCCTTATTACAGAAGCACTTAGTGTTTGGGTTAAACCTTGGGTTTCTTCACTAGAGCAGCAACTGATTTGCCGTTTCATGAAGTATCCCTTCTTGCCCTTGCCCCTTTTGAAAACTAGTGGTTTTACTAACCATCAACAATTGATGCTCCTACTTGACTTCTACTTTCGCGGTGTCAAACATCGCGAATACTTCACGGATCATCATATCTATCCCTGATATGTTATAGTTCATCACGAAGCTCTAGCAGTTGGTGGCAATGACTTTGGAGAAACATCACTATCTCATCTGGAAGATCAACTCCCACTCGATTAAAGTGATTGTTGTACTCAGACAATCTGAGCACAAGCTCAACGATTGAGCTTTTCTCCCTTAGTTTGCAGGCTAAGAAAATAGTCGGAGGTCTCATACCTCTTGACGTGGGCACGAGCCTGAAATCCCAATTTCAGCCCTCGAAACATCTCATATTTTCCGCGACATTTCAAAAACGTCTTTAGTGCCTCAACTCTAAACCGTTTAACTGAACTATCACGTAGTTATCTAAACGTGTATGTCCGATGTTTGCAACATCCACAAACGACGTTTGGGGTTCAGCATACTGAGCGGTGCATTAAGGACATAAGCTTTCTACTGTCCGCATAATCGCTACTATCAACTTTCAACTATATTTTCTCTAGGAACATATCTAAACAGTGGAACTAAAGCGCGGGCTTACGACATAATTTGCAAAGATCTTTTGACTATGTTCAGGATAATTAAGTTCATCTTATGAACTCCCACTCAGATAGACATCCCTCTTGTCATCTAAGTGATTACATGATCCGAGTCAACTAGGCTGTGTCCAATCATCACGTGAGATGGCCTAGTCATCATCGGTTAACATCTTCATGTTGATCGTATCTACTATACGACTCATGCTCGACCTTTCGGTCTCTTGTGTTCCGAGGCCATGTCTGTACATGCTAGGCTCGTCAAGTCAACCTAAGTGTTTCGCGTGTGTAAATCTGGCTTACACCCGTTGTATGTGAACGTAAGAATCTATCACACCCGACCATCACGTGGTGCTTCAAAACGACGAACTTTCGCAACGGTGCACAGTTAGGGGGAACACTTTCTTGAAATTTCAATGAGGGATCATCTTATTTACTACCGTCGTTCTAAGCAAATAAGATGCATAAACATGATAAACATCACATGCAATCAAAAAATGACATGATATGGCCAATATCATTTTGCTCCTTTTGATCTCCATCTTCGGGGCTCCATGATCATCATCGTCACCGGCATGACACCATGACCTCCATCATCATGATCTCCATCATCGTATCTCCATGAAGTTGTCTCGCCAACTTATTACTTCTACTACTATGGCTACCGGTTAGCAATAAAGTAAAGTAATTACATGGCGTTGTTCAATGACACGCAGGTCATACAATAAATAAAGACAACTCCTATGGCTCCTGCCGGTTGTCATACTCATCGACATGCAAGTCGTGATTCCTATTACAAGAACATGATCAATCTCATACATCACATATCATTCATCACATTCTTCTTGGCCATATCACATCACATAGCATACCCTGCAAAAACAAGTTAGACGTCCTCTAATTGTTGTTTGCATGTTTTACGTGGCTGCTATGGGTTTCTAGCAAGAACGTTTCTTACCTACGCAAAAACCACAACGTGATATGTCAATTGCTATTTACCCTTCATAAGGACCCTTTTCATCGAATCCGATCTGACTAAAGTGGGAGAGACTGGCACCCGCTAGCCACCTTATGCAACAAGTGCATGTCAGTCGGTGGAACCTGTCTCACGTAAGTGTACGTGTAAGGTCGGTTCGGGCCGCTTCATCCCACAATGCCGCCGAATCAAGATTGGACTAGTAACGGTAAGCATATTGAACAAAATCAACGCCCACAACTACTTTGTGTTCTACACGTGCAAAGAATCTATGCAATAGACCTAGCTCATGATGCCACTGTTGGGGAACGTAGCAGAAATTCAAAATTTTCCTACGTATCACCAAAATCTATCTATGGAGAAACCAACAACGAGGGGAAGGAGAGTGAATCTACATACCCTTGTAAATCGCTATGCGGAAGCGTTCAAGAGAACGGGGTTGAAGGAGTCGTCCTCGTCGTGATCCAAATCACCGGAGATCCTAGTGCCGAACGGACGGCACCTCCGTGTTCAACACACGTACAACCCGGTGACGTTTCCCATGCCTTGATCCAGCAAGGAGAGAGGGAGAGGTTGAGGAAGACTCCATCCAGCAGCAGCACAACGGCATGGTGGTGATGGAGGAGCGTGGTGATCCAGCAGGGCTTCGCCAAGCACCGCGGGAGAGGAGGAGGGAGAGAGGTAGGGCTGCGCCAAGAGGGAGAGAAACTCATGTGTTGGGCAGCCCCTACACCTCAACTATATGTAGGGGGAGGGGAGGGGGCTGGGCCCCCTCTAGGGTTCCCTCCCCAGGGGTGGCGGTAGCCCCCAGATCCCATCTGGGTGGAGGCCAGAAGGAGAGACAGGGGAGGCGCACCTGGGGTTGGCCTTAGGGCCCATCTGCCCTAGGGTTTGCCCCCCTCCCACTCTTCCTGCGCGTTGGGCCTTGTGGGGGGGCGCACCAGCCCACCTGTGGCTGGTCCCCTCCCACACTTGGCCCATGCAGCTCTCCGGGGATGGTGGTCCCACTTGGTGGACCCCCGGGACCCTCCCGGTGGTCCCGGTACGTTACCGATAAAACCCGAAACTTCTCTGATGACCAAAATAGGACTTCCCATATATAAATCTTTACCTCCGGACCATTCCGGAACTCCTCGTGACATCCGGGATCTCATCCGGGACTCCGAACAACATTCGGTAACCACATACAAACTTCCTTTATAACCCTAGCGTCATTGAACCTTAAGTGTGTAGACCTACGGGTTCGGGAGACATGTAGACATGAGCGAGACGTTCTCCGATCAATAACCAACAGCGGGATCTGGATACCCATGTTGGCTCCCACATGTTCCACGATGATCTCATCGGAGGAACCACGATGTCAAGGACTCAATCAATCTCGTATACAATTCCCTTTGTCTAGCGGTATTGTACTTGCCCGAGATTCGATCGTCGGTATACCAATACCTTGTTCAATCTCGTTACCGGCAAGTCTCTTTACTCGTTCCGTAACACATCATCCCACGATCAACTCTTTGATCACATTGTGCATATTATGATGATGTCCTATCGAGTGGGCCCAGAGATACCTCTCCGTCACACGGAGTGACAAATCCCAGTCTCGATTCGTGCCAACCCAACAGACACTTTCGGAGATACCTGTAGTGCACCTTTATAGCCACCCAGTTATGTTGTGACGTTTGGTACACCCAAAGCATTCCTACGGTATCCGGGAGTTGCACAATCTCATGGTCTAAGGAAATGATACTTGACATTAGAAAAGCTTTAGCATACGAACTACGATCTTTGTGCTAGGCTTAGGATTGGGTCTTGTCCATCACATCATTCTTCTAATGATGTGATCCCGTTATCAACGACATCCAATGTCCATGGTCAAGAAACCGTAACCATCTATTGATCAACGAGATAGTTAACTAGAGGCTTACTAGGGACATGGTGTTGTCTATGTACCCACACATGTATCTGAGTTTCCTATCAATACAATTCTAGCATGGATAATAAACAATTATCATGAACAAGGAAATATAATAATAACCAATTTATTATTGCCTCTAGGGCATATTTCCAACAGTCCAGGGGGCACCCGAGGTGGGCACAACCCACCTAGACGCACCTGGCCCCCCAGGCACGCCCCGGTGGTTTGTGCTCCCCTCGGAGCACCCCCCCAGGTGCTTTCCTTGCCCACTATATGTCTTCTGGCCCAAAAGAAATCCTCAAGAAGTTTCGCTGCGTTTGGACTCCGTTTGATATTGATTTCCTGCAATGTAAAAACATGCAGAAAACATCAACTGGCACTGGACACTATCTCAATAGGTTAGCACCAAAAAATGATATAAAATGACTATAAAATGATTGTAAAACATCCAAGAATGATAATATAACAGCATGGAACAATTAAAAATTATAGATATGTTGGAGACATATCAGCATCCCCAAGCTTAATTCCTGCTCGTCCTCGAGTATGTAAATGATAAAAACAGAATTTTTGATGTGGAATGCTGCCTAACATGTTCATCACATTTCTTTTCTTTATAGCATGGACATTTGGACTTTTATATGACTCAAAGCAATAGTCTAGTTTTGACATGAAGACTTTAATACTCAAGCATATCAACAAGCACCCATGTCTTTCAAAATATCAACACTAAAGCAAGTTATCCCTAGCCCATTATGCTCAATCATTGATCCATTCATGAGACACGCTCAAATATTAGCTACACCCAATGCTCAAATACGATCATAGTGCCCCTTAGTTGGTGCTTTATAAGAGAAGATTGAGACTCAAATTCAAAATAAAAATTGCATAAGTAAAAGAAAGGCCCTTCACGGAGGGAAGTAGGGATTTGTAGAGGTGCCAGAGCTCAAAGCTTAAATTGAGAGATAAAAATATTTTTGAGAGGCATACTTTTCCCACCAACAAAAACGACTTAGAGCTCCCAAGACTTTCCATGCTAGATTCATCATAGGCGGTTCCCAAACAGAAAATAAAGTTTATTCCTTTTTCCACCATTACTTTCACTTTCCATGGCTAGCCGAATCCACAGTTTCTCTCCGTACCAACACTTTCCAAGGAATTTATTATTTGACAACATAAAGCAAATTCATTTTCATTTCGGGACTGGGCATCCCTAATCCCTTTGTCGTACTCTCGTGCAATGACAAGTGAATAAATACTCATTGTGAGAATAACACATCTAGCATGGAAAATATTGGCCACCCTTCACCGCATCGCGAGCGGTAGAGCAGACAAAAGGGAAGTTTATTTTGAAAATTAGAGATGGCACATGCAAATTTGCTTAGAATGGCATGGAAATACTGCATATAGGTAGGTATAGTGGACTCATATGGCATAATTGGTTTAATGGGTTTTGGATGCACAAGTAGTGATCATACTTAGTGCAAAATGAAGGCTCGCAAAAAGATTGAGAAGCGACCAACCAAAAATCAAAATATCTCGTATGCAAGCATTAGGCATAAGTAACACCGAATAATGCACCACAAGTAGGATATAAATTTCATTGCATAACTATTGACTTTCGTGCTTGCAGAGCAAATCACAAACCTTAACATCAATATTCTTACTAAAGCACAATTACTCATCAACATGACTCACATATCATATCGTCATATCTCAAGACTATTACTAAGAATCAAGTTTATTTTGTCCACTGATCTTCATGAAAGTTTTTATTATGTCCTCCTTGGATATCTAACACTTTGGTACTATTTTCATATGTTGCTTTTGATAAGCTCAAACAAATATAAGTGAATAACATGAGCATAATTTTTCTTTCCCTCAAAATAATCTAAGTGAAGCAAGAGAGAATTTCTTAAAATTTTACTAACTCCCAAATAAATCTAAGTGAAGCATGAGAGCATTTCTTCAAAAATAACAAAGCACACCGTGCTCAAAAAGATATAAGTGAAGCACTAGAGCAAATCCATGGCTCTAAAAATTTAAGTGAAGCATAGGGGCAAGCATAGCATAATTTTTGGCTCTCTCAAAAAGGTGTGTTCAGCAAGGATTCAAAACTTAAAACACAAAGAAAAACAAGCAAATACTCATATCACACAAGACGCTCCAAGCAAAACTCATAATATGTGACGAATAAAAATATAGCTTCAAGTAAAATACCGATGGTTGTTAGAAGAAAGCAAGGATGCCACTCGGGGGCATCCCCAAGCTTAGTTGCTTGCTACTTCTTGAATATTATCTTGGGGTGCCTCGGGAATCCCCAAGCTTAGCCTTTTGCTAATCCTTATTCCCTCACCCATCATAAGATCACCCAAAACTTGAAAACTTCAATCACACAAAACTCAACAAAACCTTAGTGAGATCCGTTAGTATAAGAAAGAAAACCACTACTATGAGTACTGTTGAAAACCTATTCATATTTTATTTTTGCATTATATCTACTATATTCCAACTTTTCTATGGCAACAACTCATCAAAGAAAACCATAGAATCATCAAAACAAGCACACAACGCAAAGAAAATAGAAACTGCCAAAAATAGAATAGTTTGTAGCAATCTGGATATTTCGAATACTTCTGTAACTCCAAAAAACTTGAGAAATTAGGAAAACCTGAGAAATTTGTATATTAATCTTCTACAGGAAGAATCAACTCAAAATCTCGTTTCTATGATTTGTTTTATTTTCGTGAGTGCATAAGTTTCTATTTTTCAGCAACATCAAATCAACTTTCACCCAAATCATCCCAAAGGCCTTGCTTGGCACAAACACTAATTTAAACCACAAAAACACATATAACCAGAGGTATAATTGTGAAATTACACAAGAACAGAAAATAAAAGGCAAAAAATTATTTTATTCGTTGGGTTGCCTCCCAACAAGCTCTTCCTTTATAGCCATTAAGATAGGCATGAGATTTCAATGATACTCACATGAAAGAAAAGAATTGAAGCACAAAGATAGCATCATAAAACATGTGACAAACACACTTAAGTCTAACATACTTCCTATGCATAGGAATTTTGTAGGCAACCAAATTATCAAGACAAGAAACATCTAACATATGAAAAGAAGAAGAACGAGAGAATAGCAATCTAGACATGACGAGGGATAAATTAGTAGCATGAAAATTTCTACAACCATATTTTCCTCTCTCATAATAATTACATGTAGGATCATTCAAATTCAACAATATAGCTATCACATAACATATTCTCTCTATGACCCACATGCATGAAAAGTTGACACTCTTTCAAAATAGTGGGATTATCATCAAATAAAATCATGACCTCTCCAAACACATGTTTATCAAAAAAATCATAAGATTGATAATTCTCCAAACTGGTGGGATCATTATTACCTAAAGTTGACACTCTTCCAAACCCAACTTCAATATTATCGCAAACATATTCATCATGAGGCTTAAATAAATTTTCAAGATCGTAAGAAGAATCACCCCAATCATGATGATTGCAATAAGTAGAGGACATATCAAAATTAGCATCCCCAAGCTTGGGGTTTTGCATATTACTAGCATAACTGACATTAATAGAATTTATTATAACACCATTGCAACCATGCTTTTCATTCAAGGAGCTATCATGAATCACTTCATAAATTTCTTCTTTTATCACTTCATCTCAAATTTCAGATTCATGAATCTCAAGCAAAACTTCATAAAGATAATCTAGTGTGCTCAACTCACTAGCAATTGGTTCATCATAATTTGATCTTTTAAAAATATTAGCAAGTGGATGTGGATCCATAAGGTTTTTGGTTTCGGATTTCCAATAAAACACAATATGCCAAACAAACGAGCAAATAAACCAAGAAAGACATAAGGGCAAACGAAAAAGAGGGCGAATAAAAATGGCAAATTTTTGTGAAGTGGGGGAGATGAAAACGGGAGGCAAATGGCAAAAAATGTAAATTGCAAGGAGATGAGATTTCTGATTAGGAACCTGGTTGATGTTGAATATCCTCCCCGGCAACGGCGCCAGAAATTCCTTTTGATGTCTGCTAGAACTACGTCGGTATTTCCCCAAAGAGGAAGGGATGATGCAGTATAGCGACGGTAGGTATTTCCCTCATTGATGAGACCAAGGTTATCGAACCATTAGGAGAACCTCCTCACACCACGTAAACAGAACCTGCACACAAATAACAAGTACTCACAACCCGACGTGTTAAAGGGGTTGTCAATCCCTTTCGGGTACAACACCTCAAGATAGGCAAACGTGAGGTAAAAATGGTACATAGGATAGATAGATCGCAGAACAAATAAATTGCAGCAAGATATTTTTGTATTTTTGGTTTAATAGATCCTAAAATAAATGCAAAGGAAAATAAATCACAAAGGCCAATATGATGAAAAGAGATCCGGGGGTCGTAGGTTTCACCAGTGGCTTCTCTCTCGAAAAATAGCAAACGATGGGAAAACAATTACTGTTGGGCAATTGATAGAACTTCAAATAATCATGACGATATCCACGCAATGATCATTATATAGGCATCACGTCCAAGATTAGTAGACCGACTCCTGCGTGCATCTACTACTATTACTCCACACATCGACCACTATCCAACATGCATCTAGTGTATTAAGTTCATGGAAAAACGAAGTAATGCAATAAGAACGATGACATGATGTAGACAAGATCTATTTATGTAGAAATAGACCCCATCTTGTTATCCTTAATAGCAACAATACAAATGTGTCGTTTCCCTTTCTGTCACTGGGATCAAGCACTGTAAGATCGAACCCATCACAAAGCACCTCTTCCCGTTGAAAGATAAATAGATCAACTTGACCAAACAAAACCCAAGTATCGGAGAAGAAATATGAGGCTATAATCAATCACACATATAAGAGATCAAAGAAAACTCAAATAACTTTTAGGGATAAAAACATAGATCTGATCATAAACTCAAAGTTCATCGGATCCCAATAAACACATCGCAAAAAGACTTACATTATATGTATCTCCAAGAGACCATTGTATTGATAATCAAGAGAGAGAGAGAGAGGAAGCCATCTAGCTACTAACTATGGACCCTGATACGTCTCCAACTTATCTACTTTTCCTAACGCTTTTCCTCTTGTTTTTGGACTCTATTTGCATGGTTTGAATGAAACTAACCCCGAACTGACGCTGTTTTCAGCAGAACTACCATGGTGTTATTTTTGTGCAGAAATAAAAGTTCTCGGAATGAACAAAACTTTGCGAGGATTTTTTATAGAATAAAAGAGAATTTTTGGAGCCAGCATGGACCTGCGGGGGGCACCTGGGTGGGCACAACCCACTAGGGCGCACCAGCCCCCCGAGGCACGCCTAGGTGGGTGCTGCCTACCTGGTGGCCCTGCTGACCTCCAAACCAACGCTATAAAATCCCATATTTCTAGAGAAAAATCAAGGAGAAAGAATTATCATGTTTCACGAGACAGAGCCGCCGCCAAGCCCTGTTCTTCCTTGGGAGGGTAGATCTGGAGTCCGTTTGGGGCTCCGGAGAGGGGGGGTCTTCGATCTTCGTCATCACCAACACATCTCCATCGTCAATCCCATAATGCTCTCAGCGGGAGTGAGTAATTCATTTGTTGGCTCGCTGGTCGGTGAGGAGTTGGATTAAATTCAAGATGTAATTGAGTTAATTTTGTTAGGGCTTGATCCCTAGTATCCACTATGTTCTGAGATTGATGTTGCTATGACTTTGCCATGCTTAATGCTTGTCACTTTGGGTCGGGGTGCCATGATTTCAAATCTGAACAGTTTATGTTTTCACCATTATATCCATGTTGTAGATCCGATCGCAAGTTATAGTCACCTACTACGTGTTATGATCCGGCAACCCCGGAGTGACAAAAGTCGGGACCACTCCCGGTGATGACCGTAGTTTGAGGAGTTCATGTATTCACTGTGTGCTAATGCTTTGTTCCGATTCTATATTAAAAGGAGGCCTTAATATCCCTTAGTTTCCAATAAGACCACGCTGCCACGGGAGGGTAGGACAAAAGATGTCATGCAAGTTCTTTCCATAAGCACGTATGACTATTCAGGGAATACATGCCTACTTTATATTTGTGAAATGGAGCTAGTGGCGTATCGCCTTAGGTTATAACAGTCTCATAGTGAATATCATCCAACGAGTCACCGATCCAATGCCTATGAATTTATCATATATTGTTCTTGCTAAGTTACTACTATTGCTACTGCTATCGTTACTACTACAATATCATTGCTATCACTGTTACTGTTACCGTTACTACTGCTGCTATCATCAAAACTATCATACTACTATGCTACTAATCACTTTGCTACAGATAATTAATCTCTAGGTGTGGTTGAATTGACAACTCTATTGCTAATACCTTCAAATATTATTTGGCTCTCCTTGTGTCGAATCTATAAATTTGGGTTGAATACTCTACCCTCGAAAACTGTTGCGATCCCCTATACTTGTGGGTTATCAAGACCTTTTTCTAGCACTGTTATCGGGGACCATAGCTATATTTGTTGAGTCACTTGGGATTATTATCATATTATCACTATGAAGATCTGAAGGATGCTAAGACTACGATTTTTCCCTCAAAGACGAGGGATGTAAGGAACTGCCATCCAGTTCTGGTTTAGATTCACCTTCTGTTATAAGTAAACTTGCAACTCGACAACATGCTATTAATTTTGATATGTCGCAAGTTATTGATGATGCTACTTTTGCTATGAATGCTACTCATGATGATGATGCTAGTACCTTGCTTGATGATAATGTGCCACTAGGTGAATTTCTTGATGAATAAATTGCTAGAGTAAGACAACATGATATTGTTGAATCTGATGATGAACCTGAAACTGAAACTACTGAAACACCTACTAGAACTAGTCCTCCTAGATATGAATTGCCAAAGGTACTGGAAGGTTACACTATGTGTGAGGAGGCAACTAGGGATATTCTTGCTTGTAAGGATAGAGATGACCTAGAGAAATTACTATGCAAGTATAAGGAAAGATCTCTGAATGCTAAAATGAAATGTGATCCCGAGTTTGCTACTTCACCTATTGTTATTGCTGATAAGGATTATGAATTCTCTATCGACCCAGAGTTAATCACTTTGGTTGAATCTGATCCTTTCTATGGTTATGAAATTGAAACTGTCATGGCACATCTTACTAAGTTGAATGATATAGCTACCCTTTTTGCTCATGGTGAGAAGATTCGCTATTAGTATATTCTGGTACAATACTCTTGCTCCTGGTTGTGTGCGTAGTCCCCAGGATATGATCTATTACTTCTCTGAAAAATATTTCCCTACTCATAAGAAACAAGATGCCTTGTAGGAAATATTTAACTTTGTGCAAATTGAAGAAGAGAGTCTCCCACAAGCTTGGGGGAGGCTTCTCCAATTTCTTAATGCTTTGCCTGATCATCCTCTTAAGAAAAATGAAATACTTGATATCTTCTATAATGGACTAACCGATGCTTTGAGGGACTTCCTAGATAGTTGTGCTGGTTGTGTTTTCACGGAACGAAGTATTGAACAAGCTGAAGAATTATTGAATAACATATTGAAAAATTATGATGATTGGAGTCCTCCTGAAGCACCTATTAAACCCACTCCAAAGAAGAGGGGTATCTTATATCTCAGTCCTGAAGATATGCAAGAGACAAAGAAATCTATGAAGGAAAAAAGGTATTAAGGCCGAGCATGTTAAAACTTTACCACCTATTGAAGAAATACATGGGCTTGAAGCACCACCACCACCCAAGGTGGTAGAGGTAAAATCTTTAATGAAATTCAATGATAGTGATGATCCTCGTAATAAACATCCTAGTCAATGCCTTTATGAGTTTGATAATTACATTAGGAAGCAAGATCACTTCATGCAAATGTTATGAAACAATTGAAACACAACTCTGATATTATTGCTTGCTTAAGTGACTTGTTATTTAGAATCTCAAATGATGCTAGAGGTGTAGGAAAACATGCCTCTATGTTTCAAACTCAATTAGAACAAGTTGCTAAATCTCAAAGAGAGTTACTTGATGAAATGAACAATAATAAGTGACTTTGTTGTTAGAGTAGCAACAAGAGGAGGTAAAATGACCCAGGAACCACTTTGCCCTGAGGGACACCCAAAGAGAATTGAAAAAGATTCTCAAAGGAACAACACCACTACACCTAGTTCTTCTAAAAATAAAAAGAAGAAGAAAAATGATAAAACTTTGCCTGCCTCTAGTGAACCTGAAATAGAAAAACCTCCTAATAATGATAATGAAGTTTCTATCTCTGATGCTGAAACTCAATCTGGTAATGAATACTCACCTTCTGATAATGAAAAAGATAATGATAAGGTTCATGAAAACACGCAACCTAATGATAAAGAACCAGATAATGATGTTGAGATAGAACCAACTGTTGATCTTGATAACCCACAACGTAAGAATAGAAGATATGATAAAAGAGACTTTGTTGCTAGAAAACATGGAAAGGAAAGAGAACCATGGGTTCAAAAGCCTATGTCCTTTCCATCTAAGTCAACTTAAAAGAAAGATGATGAAGAATTTGAACACTTTGCTGAAATGATTAGGCCAGTCTTTTTGCGCACTCGCTTGACTGATATCTTGAAAATGCCTCCTTATGCAAAGTATATGAAAGACATCATCACCAATAAGAGAAAAATACCGGAAGCTGAAATCTCCACTATGCTTGCTAATTACACTTTCAAAGATGGAGTACCTAAAAAACTTGGAGATCTGGGAATACCAACTATACCTTGCTCCATTAAAAGAAACAGTGTGAAAACTGCTTTATGTGATTTGGGAGCCGGTGTTAGTGTTATGCCTTTCTCTTTATATAAAAGACTTGATTTGAATAAACTCACACCTACTGAAATATCATTGCAAATGGCTGACAAATCAACTGCCATACCTATCGGTATTTGTGAGGATGTGCCCGTTGTTGTTGCTAATGTTACTATTGTGACTGACTTTGTTATACTTGAGATGCCCGAGGATGAAAACATGTCGATTATCCTTGGTAGACCTTTCTTGAATATTGGGGGGGCTGTTATTGATTCCAATAAAAGCAAGATCACTTTTCATATCAATGGTAATGAGCATATGGTGCACTTTCCAAAGAAACAATTCCAAGTGAATGGTATCAATGTTATTGAAAAATCTCCGACAATCACTATTGGAAGTTTTCAACTACCTCTACCTACTGTCAAAAAAAATATGGAATGCTTATTGTCAGGGAGATTCATATCCCCATCGAGGTAACTTAGCGATTTACAAAAGTTCTTCGGTTTCATGCTAATTGAAAGTGGTTGTTAATAAGACTTTATCAACCTTATTAATGTATCATTTTTGAGAGGTATGAAGTTGATGAATTTAGTAAGCACTACCTTCTGTCCCTACCTTTTGTTTTCTGTTTTTATTAGTTAAATAAAATAAAATGCCATGCTTTGTATGTTTTCTGCTTTTTCTATGCAATAAAAAGAGACCCAAAAATAAAAGTTCTCAGAATGCTCTGAAAACCTGATACGATTTTTTTTGAATATTTATGAATTTCTCGTGCAAATAATACCTGAGGGAGGTGCACCAGGTGGTCACAACCCACCTAGACGCGCCCTGGAGGGTGCTGCCCACCAGGTGGGCCCCCTCACTTACTTCTTCCTCCCACACCACTCCATTCACACAGAAAAAAAATCACTAGCACTCTCTCTCTCTCGTGTTCTCACCTCCGAAACTGTGAATTTCGATCTCTTTCCTCAAAGCTCCGTTTTCGAAACTGTTTTGGGGATTTGTTGCTTGGTATGTGACTCCTCCATCTGTCCAATTAGTTTTTGTTTAGTGGTTTATATTTAGAATAATTAGCTACTCTTGGTGCTGCTGTAGATGAGCTTGCATGTTGAATTCTTAGAGTTCTAAGTAGTTTAAATGCTTCCTTTGACCTTTATACATCCCTATGAGTAGTTGCTATCAATTTTGTGAAGTTTCGTTGAGAAAAATTTTGTGGACTAAAAATTTCAGAATTTTGTTCACAGGAAAAAGATGAATACCCAAGGGGGTAATTGGGCAGTCTTCTGACAATGATCTTCATACCCTGAGGTTGGCGGAACTACGGCCGTGTGAGTGGCCGGACAAAGATTTCATGGAAGAGGCCGGAATCCTCCAAGATTTCAACCAATATGCTGCTAATGCCAGCCTCACCAACTTCATCGCAGCTGAATGTGAACAGTATCATCTCCTGACAAATTCCTTTGTTCAAAACTTTCAGTTTCATTCTAGGAATAATCCCCCTGAGGTGTCATTTAACTTATATGCTGAACTCCGCCAAATCCCACTTACTGAATTTTGTGACATTTGCATGCTTCCTTCTGATGGGGGTTTGGTAGAGCCTAGGCCCTCAGAGTTTGATGGTTTTTACCGTACTCTAGCAGTGGCGGATGAGAGAGGAGTATCGGCCACCATTGCCCCGAGCTTGCAGTTTCCTGTCGTGCATTATTTTGCTTTATTTATTGCAAAGTGCTTGCTAGCGAGAGAGAAGATGGGTTTACTTAGCGCCCCAGACTTTGTTGTTTTACATCGCATACTTTATGGCAACAACACTTTTAGCTTGGGAGCTATTGTGGCACGTTGCCTTCACCTTAACAGATTTAAGGGTAAAATACATGGGGGCATTTACGCTACTCGTTTGGCTACTCACTTCAATGTGCATATATGCCAACATGATCACCCCTTGCCCAAGGTTTACCTTGACAGAGCATCTATGTTCGACCATAATTTTCTTGTTGTTGATCGCCCCGATCTTGACTTGCCTTACAATTTAGTTTTTAGTGAAAACACTCGTGATGTTATTCCCTTGCCTGCACCTGCTTTGTTTGATTATGTTGCCAGGAACGGATACAGAGTTATGCCTGAGGACCCTGTCGCTTACCGAAACAACCTGGCGGCAGCACAGGCGGAGCCCTAGCAGTGGGACCCTATGGGTGCCTGCTCCCCAGCACTTCAACATCGGACCTCACGGCTTCTACGACTGGTGATTACCAAGCTAGGCCAAAAGCCTAAGCTTGGGGGAGTATGTATTCCCACCGACATTACATTCATGCTCACACATTTCATTCCAGTTGTCGGTGTTCACACTTTTTCATTGTATCATCCATGTTTAATTTATTTTCTTGCTTTCTTCTTGTGTGTTTGAAAAAACTTTGAGAAAATCCAAAAATATGTTTCCTGCTTCTTCTTTATTTTTCTTCTTAGTTTAAATTGTTGTAGCACTAAAAGAAAACCCAAAAAGGTTTCCTTGTTCTTATTTTACTTGTTGGAAGCTTTCCCGTGTAAATAGTTTTTCTTGTTTTTGCTTTTCCTTTTTTTGTTTGCTTGCTTTCAAAAAAACAAAAACTCCAAAAATATTTCAGTGTGTTTCTCTGAATTTATTTTTTCTTTGCTCGAGTCATACCGAGGAGAAGACCACGATGAAAATGTTGAGTGGCTCTCATTTGCATTATTGTTGATCTAACAAAGAGCCCATATTACCTTGTCTTCTCCTCTTGAATAAAATGTCTGCAGATTCTAGCTTAGTCCACGACACTCTTGCCCTATTATTATTTCAAATCATTCAGTCATGCAAGTGAAAGGCAATAATGGCGATATTAGATGAACTAGTCGTGGTAGAGAGAAACGGGTATGAACTCGACTTGTTCTGTTTTTGTAAATATGTTTAACGTAGTATCCATGCTTCAGCCTATTATGATCAAACATGTTTGCAATGACAATTAGAGATTATAGTTTCTCATGCCATGCATAAGTAGCTAGAAGTTAATAATGACTTATCCTGGATATCAACATTGCGTTAAAATGATTGTGATGTAGTATGATGATATGGTATCCTCCTCTGAATGTTCGAGTGGCTTGACTTGGCACATGTTCATGCATGTAGTTGAATCAAAACCAACATAGCCTCTATGATATTTATGTTCATAGTGTTCATATCCTACTCATGCTAGTATCCAATGTTACTTATGCATAATGCATGTTCATGACCATTGCTGCTCTCTAGCTGGCCGCTTCTCAACCTATTTGCTAGACTTCGCCTGTACTAAGTGGGAACTCTGCTTGTACATCAAAAACCTGAAACCCAAGTTATTCCAGATGAGTCCACCCTACCTACCTATATGCGGTATTACCCTGCCGTCCTAAGTAAATTTGCATGTGCCACCTCTAAAAACTTCAAATAAATATCCTTTTGTGTGATTGGATCGTTCATGGAATGACAGGAGGTAGTCGGTATGTTCCATGCTAAGCGGGTTATTCTCAGGTCGAGTGTTCATTCACTCACCATCGCACGAGAAAAAGGGCGGTAATAGGGATGCCCAATCCCAAACTGCAAAAAGAAAAGATCTTACAAATAATCAAACAACAACTCCCAATGGAGTCGTAACCTTTACCTTTTCGCTTGGGAACCGCCACTAGCATGCTTAGCATGGAAAATATTGAGAAATGATGGTTGTGAAGTGAATAATAAGGGTGCATGTCTCAAAATATCATTTACCTCTGTTTTAAAAAACTTGAGCTTTGGCACCTCTGCAAATCACTGCTTCCCTCTGCGAAGGGACTATCTATTTACTTTTATGTTGTGTCATTGATGTCTACTAGACAACCTTCTTCTTGTAGACGTTGTTGGGCCTCCAAGTGTAGAGGTTTGTAGGATAGTAGCAAATTTCTCTCAAGTGGATGACCTAAGGTTTATCAATCCGTGGGAGGCGTAGGTTGAAGATGGTCTCTCTCAAACAACCCTGCAACCAAATAACAAAGAGTCTCTTGTGTCCACAACACACCCAATACAATGGTAAATTGTATAGGTGCACTAGTTCGGCGAAGAGATGGTGATACAAGTGCAATATGGATGGTAGATATGAGTATTTGTAATCTGGAAATATAAAAACAGCAAGGTACCAAGTGGTAAAAGTGAGTGTAAACGGTATTGCAATGCTAGGAAACAAGGCCTAGGGTACATACTTTCACTAGTGCAAGTTCTCTCAACAATAATAACATAAATGGATCATATAACTATCCCTAAACATGCAACAAAGAGTCACTCCAATGTCACTAATAGCGGAGAACAAACGAAGAGATTATCGTAGGGTACGAAACCATCTCAAAGTTATTCTTTCTAATCGATCTACTCAAGAGTCCGTAGTAAAATAACACGAAGCTATTCTTTCCGTTCGATCTATCCTAGAGTTCGTACTAGAATAACACCTTAAGACACACATCAACCAAAACCCTAATGTCACCTAGATACTCCATTGTCACCTCAAGTATCCATGGGCCTGATTATACGATATGCATCACACAATCTCAGATTCATCTATTCAACCAACACAAAGAACTTCAAAGAGTTCCCCAAAGTTTCTAACGGGGAGTCAAGACAAAAACGTGTGCCAACCCCTATGCATAAGTTCACAAGGTCACTGAACCCGCAAGTTGATCACCAAAACATACATCAAGTAGATCACGTGAATATCCCATTGTCACCATAGATAAGCACATGCAAGACATACATCAAGTGTTCTCAAATCCTTAAAGACTCAATCCGATAAGATAACTTCAAAGGGAAAACTCAATTCATTACAAGAGAGTAGAGGGGGAGAAACATCATAAGATCCAACTATAGTAGCAAAGCTCGCGGTACATCAAGATCGTGCCGAATCAAGAACAAGAGAGAAAGAAAGAACAAACACATAGCTACTGGTACATACCCTCAGCCCCGAGGGTGAACTACTCCCTCCTCGTCATGGAGAGTGCCGGGATGATGAGATGGCCACCGGTGATGGGTCCCCCCTCCGACAGGGTGCCAGAACAGGGTCCCGATTGGTTTTTGGTGGCTACAGAGGCTTGCGGCGGCGAAACTCCCGATCTAGGTTATGTTTCGAGGGTTTCTGTATTTATAAGAGGGTTTGGCGTCGAGAACAAGTCAGGAGGACTCACGGGGTGTCCACGAGGCAGGGGGTGCGCCCCAGGGGGTGGGCGCGCCCTCCACCCTCATGGGCCCCATGAGCCTCCTCTCCGGTAACTCTTTATTCCAGTATTTTTTATATTTTCCAGAAAAAACCTCCGTTGATTTTCAGTGCATTCCGAGAACTTTTATTTCTGCACAAAAACAACACCACGATAGTTCTGCTGAAAACAGCGTCAGTCCGGGTTAGCTCTAACCAAATCATGTAAAAATATTATAAACATGGCATGAATACATAAAAAATTATAGATACATTGGAGATGTATCAGCATCCCCAAGCTTAATTCCTGCTCGCCCTTGAGTAGGTAAATGATAAAAACAGAATTTTTGATGTGGAATGCTACCTAACATATTTATCAATGTAATCCTCTCTACTGTGGCAAGAATATTCAGATCCATAAGATTCAAAACAAGAGTTTAATATTGACATAAAGACAATAACATTTCGAGCATACTAACAAAGTAATCATGTATTCTCAAAATAACATGGCCAAAGAAAGCTATCCCTAAAAAATCATATAGTCTGGCTATGCTCTATCTTCATCACACAGAATATTTAAATCATGCACAACCCCGGTTTCAGCCAAGCAATTTTTTCATACTTTAGTATTCTCAAACTTTTTTTAATCTTCACGCAATACATGAGCGTGAGCCATGGACATAGCATTATAGGTGGAATAAGATGGTGGTTGTGGAGAAGACAAAAAAGGAGAAGATAGTCTCACATCAACTAGGCGTATCAACAGGCTATGGAGATGCCCATCAATAGATATCAATGTGAGTGAGTAGGGATTGCCATGCAACGGATGCACTAGAGCTATAAGTGTATGAAAGCTCAAAAAGAAACTAAGTGGGTGTGCATCCAACTTGCTTGCTCATGAAGACCTAGGGCAATTTGAGGAACCCCATCATTGGAACATACAAGCCAAGTTCTATAATAAAAAATTCCCACTAGCATATGAAGGTGACAACATAGGAGACTCTCTATCATGAATATCATGGTAGTACTTTGAAGCACAAGTGTGGTAAAAGGATAGTAACATTGTCCCTTCTCTCTTTTTCTCTCATATTTTTTTTGGTGGGCTTCTTTGGCCTTTTTTATTCGGGCTTCTTTGGCATCTTCTATTTTTCATAAAGTCCGAAGACTCATCCCAACTTGTGAGGGAATCATTGCTTCCATCATACTTTCCTCACATGGGACAATGCTCTAATAATAAAGATCATCACACTTTTATCTACTTACAACTCAAGAATCTTAGAAAAAATATGACTCTATGTGGATGCTTCCGGCGATGTACTGGGATAATGAATCAAGAGTGACATGTATGAAAGAATTATGAATGGCGGCCTTGCCACAAATATGATGTCAACCACATGATCATGCAAAGCAATATGACAATGGTGGAGCGTGTCATAATAAACGGAACGGTGAAAAGTTGCATGGCAATATATCTCGGAACGGCTATGGAAATGCCATAATAGGTAGGTATGGTGGCTGTTTTGAGGAAGGTATATGGTGGGTGTATAATACCGGCAAAAGTTGCGCGGCACAAGAGAGGCTATCAATGGTGGAAGGGTGAGAGTGCGTATAATCCATGGACTCAACATTAGTCATCAAGAACTCACATACTTATTGCAAAAATCTACAAGTTATTAAAACAAAGTACTACACGCATGCTCCTAGGGGAAGGGTTGGTAGGAGTTAACCATCGCGCGATCCCGACCTCCACACATAAGGAAGACAATCAATAAATAAATCATGCTCCAACTTCATCACATAACGGTTCACCATACGTGCATGCTACGGGAATCACACACTTTGAACACAAGTATTCCTCAAATTCACAATTACTCAACTAGCATGACTCTAATACCACCGTCCTCATGTCTCAAAACAATCATAAAGAATCAAACTTCTCATAGTATTCAATGCACTTTATATGAAAGCTTTTTATATCCCTCTTGGATGCCTATCATATTAGGACTAGTTTCATAACTAAAGCAAATTACCGTGCTGTTCTAAAAGACTCTCAAAATAATATAAGTGAAGCATGAGAGTTCATCTATTTCTTCAAAATAAAACCGATGTCGTGCTCTAAAAGATATAAGTGAAGCACTAGAGCAAACGACAAACTACTCCAAAAGATATAAGTGAAGATCAATGAGTAGTCGAATAATTATGCAACTATGCGAAGACTCTCTAACATTTAAGAATTTCATATCTTGGTATTTTATTCAAACAGCAAGCAAAACAAAAGAAAATAAAATGACGCTCCAAGCAAAACACATATCATGTGATGAATAAAAATATAGCTCCAAGTAAAATTACCGATGAACGAAGACGAAAGAGGGGATGCCATCCGGGGCATCCCGAAGCTTAGGCTCTTGGTTGTCCCTGAATATTACCTTGGGGTGCCTTGGGCATCCCCAAGATTAGGCTCTTGCCACTCCTTATTCCATAGTCCATCGAATCTTTACCCAAAACTTGAAAACTTCACAACACAAAACTCAACAGAAAACTCGTAAGCTCTGTTAGTATAGGAAAATAAATCACCACTTAGGTACTGTTGTGAACTCATTCTAAATTCATATTGGTGTAATATCTACTGTATTACAACTTCTCTATGGTTCATACCCTCCGATACTACTCATAGATTCATCAAAATAAGCAAACAACACAATGGAAACAGAATCTGTCAAAAACAGAACAGTCTGTAGTAATCTGTATCATTCGAATACTTATGTAACTCCAAAAATTCTGAAATAAATTGGTGGACGTGCGGAATTTTTCTATTAATCATCTGCAAAAAGAATCAACCTAAAAGCACTCTCCAGTAAAAAAATGGCAGCTAATCTCGTGAGCGCAAAAGTTTATGTTTTTTACAGCAAGATCGCATAGACTTCGCCCAAAGGTTCTACTTGACACAAACACTAATTAAAACATAAAACCACATCTAACCAGAGGATATATGAATTATTTATTACTAAACAGGAACAAAAAGCAAAAATAAAATAAAATTGGGTGACTCCCAACAAGCGCTAACGTTTAACGCCCCTAGCTAGGCATGATCATTTCAATGATGCTCACATAAAAGATAAGAATTGAAACATAAAGAGAGCATCATGAAGAATATGACTAGCATATTTAAGTCTAACCCACTTTCTATGCATAGGTATTTTGTGAGCAAACAACTTATGGGAACAATAATCAACTAGCATCGGAAGGCAAAACAATCATAACTTCAAAACTTTAAGCACATAGAGAGGAAACTTGATATTATTGCAATTCCTACAAGCATATATTCCTCCCTCATAATTTCAGTAGCATCATGAATGAATTCAACAATATAACCATCACCTAAAGCATTCTTTTCATGATCTACAAGCATAGAAATTTTATTACTCTCCACATAAGCAAAATTCTTCTCATTCGGAATAGTGGGAGTGTCATAAGAGACTCAAATACTATAAATTGTTTCCACATTAAAAGAGTAATGTTCAGAAAAAGTGTAATCATAATCATTACAAGTTTTATGAATATAATCATTACTACTTTTTATAGCATAAGTGTCATCACAATAATCATCATAAATAGGAGGCATGCTATCATCATAATAAATTTGCTCATCAAAACTTGGGAGGCTAAAAATATCATCTTCATTAAACATAGCATCCCCAAGCTTGGGAAAAACATTAATTGCAGCAAATAAATTCTCAAACATGTCATTCTCATCAAACATAGCATCCCCAAGCTTGGGCATTTTCATATCATAAGCATAATCACTCTCATCATTAATAGTATGGACAGCACCAATAGTATAGCAATTATCATCATCACAATGAGTAATAGGAGCAACATCATTTGGGAGGGGTACCTTTTTACCTTTGCTTCTAAGTCTTTTCTTTTTCTTCTTCGCAGCATGTGTGGGGTTAACCCTCTTTTTTTAGCTCCTTATTAATGAGATTGGTTGAATAGAAAGCTCCTCCTCATTACCTGATTCATCATAAGAAATAATAGGAGGATATTGGGAAGTCTCTTCCCTTTCATTAGTATTCTCTTCATCTTCTATTTGTTTTCTTTTCTTTATGTAATTGGCAATATAAGGATTTTCAATGCAATTTACTGCACAATACATAAAAATTTCTTCTAGATCAAAATCAAGAACTTTATCAAGGACAAATTCTGGCATATCCTTAGTTATATGTTTCATTTCTTCATAACCCAAAAGCAAACTAAGTTCATTATGATGTGCAAGAGAAATCAAGTCATCATAATTTTTGGACATGATACGATCATGAAACAATTTGCATTGGATATTTAAATGACCATGTTCATTGCAAAGTTCACAAGGATGATTAAGAAAATTTAAATTTTCAGCACAAACATCTAGCCTTTCTTGCAACCATTTGGTTTCTAAATACTTATGCCTCTTGCAAAATCTATCTTCCCTATTTGGTGTGTACTTGCAAACTCTATGCATTCCACAAAATTTGGCATGCTTATAAGAGACCTTTTCATCATGACTAGTGCAATCATCATTAGTACTATGGATATTCAAAGAGTTCATACTAACAACATTGCAATCATGCTCATCATTCAAAGATTTAGTGCCAAACATTTTAATGCATTCTTCTTCTAACATTTTGGCACAATTATCGGAATCCTTATTTTTCATTAAAGATATTAAAAAGATGAAGCATATGAGGCACCCTCAATTCCATTTTTTTAGTTTTCTTTTATAGACTAAACTAGTGATAAAACAAGAAACTAAAAGATTCGATTGCAAGATCTAAAGATATACCTTCAAGCACTCACCTCCCCGGCAACGGTGCAAGAAAAGAGCTTGATGTCTACTACACAACCTTCTTCTTGTAGACGTTGTTGGGCCTCCAAGTGCAGAGATTTAAAGGACAGTAGCAAATTTCCCTCAAGTGGATGACCTAAGGTTTATCAATCCGTGGGAAGCATAGGTTGAAGATGGTCTCTCTCAAACAACCCTGCAACCAAATAACAAAGAGTCTCTTGTGTCCCCAACACACCAAATACAATGGTAAATTGTATAGGTGCACTAGTTAGGCGAAGAGATGGTGATACAAGTGCAATATGGATGGTAGATATGAGTATTTGTAATCTGGAAATATAAAAACAGCAAGGTACCAAGTGGTAAAAGTGAGTGTAAACGGTATTGCAATGCTAGGAAACACGGCCTAGGGTTCATACTTTCACTAGTGCAAGTTCTCTCAACAATAATAACATAAATGGATCATATAACTATCCCTCAACATGCAACAAAGAGTCACTCCAAAGTCACTAATAGCGGAGAACAAACAAAGAGATTATTGTAGGGTACGAAACCACCTCAAAGTTATTCCTTCTGATCGATCTATTCAAGAGTCCATAGTAAAATAACACGAAGCTATTCTTTCTGTTCGATCTATCCTAGAGTTCGTACTAGAATAACACCTTAAGACACACATCAACCAAAACCCTAATGTCACCTAGATACTCCATTGTCACATCAAGTATCCGTGGGCATGATTATACGATATGCATCACACAATCTCAGATTCATCTATTCAACCAACACAAGAACTTCAAAGAGTGCCCCAAAGTTTCTACCGGAGAGTCAAGACAAAAACGTGTGCCAACCCCTATGCATAAGTTCACAAGGTCACTGAACCCGCAAGTTGATCACCAAAACATACATCAAGTAGATCACGTGAATATCCCATTGTCACCATAGATAAGCACATGCAAGACATACATCAAGTGTTCTCAAATCCTTAAAGACGTACGCAATCCGATCACATAACTTCAAAGGGAAAACTCAATCCATTACAAGAGAGTAGAGGGGGAGAAACATCATAAGATCCAACTATAGTAGCAAAGCTCGCGGTACATCAAGATCGTGCGGAATCAAGAACACAAGAGAGAGAGAGAGATCAAACACATAGCTACTGGTACATACCCTCAGCCCCGAGGGTGAACTACTCCCTCCTCGTCATGGAGAGCGCTGGGATGATGAAGATGGCCACCGGTGATGGGGCCCCCCTCCGGCAGGGTGCCGGAACAGGGTCCCGATTGGTTTTTGGTGGCTACAGAGGCTTGCGGCGGCGGAACTCCCGATCTAGGTTATGTTTCGAGGGTTTTCTATATTTATAAGAGGGTTTGGCATCGAGAAAAAGACGGGAGGACCCACGGGGTGTCCACGAGGCAGGGGGCGCGCCCTCCACCCTTGTGGGCCCCACGAGCCTCCTCTCTGGTAACTCTTTATTCCAGTATTTTTTATATTTTCCAGAAAAAATCTCTGTTGATTTTCAGCGCATTCTGAGAACTTTTATTTCTGCACAAAAACAACACCACGGTAGTTTGCTGAAAACAGCGTCAGTCCGGGTTAGTTCTAACAAAATCATACCAAAAGCATGTAAAAATATTATAAACATGGCATGAATACATCAAAAATTATAGATACGTTGGAGACGTATCAGTCATGACCTTCTCAAATAAGCGCCAGAACCTGAGAGCACTGATGTCATGCTGATGCATTGTGTATAGCTAATGTCGGGTGCATCATGACTAGATCTTTTCTACCATGAATTACAATGTTTAGTCGCTGCTTGAACTTTGGGGGTGCTCTGCATTTATATTTTGCGGTCTCAGAAAGGGCTAGCGAGATACCACTATTGTCATATTATATCATGGTTGTTTTGACAACGTGTTGCTATTTGAGATATATTATTATTGCTCTCTAGTTGATTATGTCACTGATATGAGTTAATATAATTTTTAAGAGTTATTGTCGATATGGTTAGTTATAATCTTTGCTGAAAACCTGGGTGCTGTTTAAGCTTAATAATGAAACAAGAGCAAAAGAGTTCATAAAAGTTTTTCTTTTTCACTTCCAGTTTATCAACTGAATTGCTTGAGGACAAGCAAAGGTTTAAGCTTGGGGGAGTTGATATGTCTCCAACGTATCTACTTTCCCTCTTGTTTTGGACTCTCATTTGCATGATATGAATGGAACTAACCCTAGACTGACGCAGTTTTTAGCAGAACTAGCATGGTGTTATTTTTCTGCAGAAATAAAAGTTCTCGAAATGGAACGAAACTTTGCGAGGATTTTTTATACAATAAAAGAGAAATTCTAGAGCCAGGATGGACCTGAGGGGGGCACCTGGGTGGGCACAACCCACCATGGTGTGCCAGCCCCCCCAGGCGCGCCTAGGTGGGTGCTGCCCACCTGGTGGCCCAGCTGACCTCCAAACCGACACTATAAAATTCCATATTTCCAGAAAAAATCAAGGAGAAATAATTATCGCGTTTCATGAGACAGAGCCGCTGCCAAGCCCTGTTCTTCCTTGAGAGGGCAGATCTGGAGTCCGTTTGGGGTTCCGGAGAGGGGGATCTTCGATCTTCGTCATCACCAACACATCTCCATCGCCACTTCCATGATGCTCCCCATCGGGAGTTAGTAATTCCTTCGTAGGCTCGCTGGTCGGTGAGGAGTTGGATGAGATTCATCATGTAATCGAGTTAGTTTTGTTAGGGCTTGATCCCTAGTATCCACTATGTTCTGAGATTGATGTTGATATGACTTTGCCATGCTTAATGCTTGTCACTTTGGGCCGGGGTGCCATGATTTCAGATCTGAACCGTTTATGTTATCACCATTATATCCATGTTCTAGATCTGATCTTGCAAGTTATAGTCACCTACTACGTGTTATGATCCGGCAACCCCGGAGTGACAGAAGTCGGGACCACTCCCAGTGATGACCGTAGTTTGAGGAGTTCATGTATTCACCGTGTGCTAATGCTATGTTTCGGTTCTCTATTAAAAGGAGGCATTAATATCCCTTAGTTTCCAATAGGACCCCACTGCCACGGGAGGGTAGGACAAAAGATGTCATGCAAGTTCTTTCCATAAGTACGTATGACTATTTAGGGAATACATGCCTACATTATATTTATGAACTGGAGCTAGTGCCGTATCGCCCAAGGTACTGTCTCATGATGAATATCATCCAACGAGTCACCGATCTAATGCCTACGTATTTATCATATATTGTTCTTGCTAAGTTACTACTGCTATCGTTACTGCTACAATATCACTGCTATCACTGTTATTGTTACTGTTACTATTGCTGCTATCATCAGAACTATCATACTACTGTGCTACTAATCACTTTGCTGCAGATAATTAATCTCCGGGTGTGGTTGAATTGACAACCCAGCTGCTAATACCTTCAAATATTCGTTAGCTCCCCTTGTGTTGAATCTATAAATTTGGGTTGAATACTCTACCCTCAAAAACTGTTGCGATCCCCTATACTTGTGGGTTATCAGACTCGTAGGTCTACAAAGAACTACTCACGTATCATCGGAAAGGCACCAATGGAAGTGGTGAACCCCTCCATGATGGTGTCTAAATTGGATCTAGTGGTTCTGGACTATGCGGCGACTGGAATTGATTTTCGTCGACTCCCCTAGGGTTTCTGGAATATTGGGGGTATTTATATAGCAAAGAGGCGGTTCAGGGGGCACCCCAAGGTGGGCACAACCCACCTGGGTGCGCCTGGGCCCCCAGGCAGGCCCTGGTGGGTTGTGCTCCCCTTGGAGCACCCCCCAGGTGCTTTCCTGACCCACTGGATGTCTTTTGGCCAAAAAAAATCCTCAAGAAGTTTCACTGCGTTTGGACTCCGTTTGATATTGATTTCCTGCGATGTAAAAAACATGCAGAAAACAGCAATATGCACTAGGCACTATGTCAATAGGTTAGTATCAAAAAATGATATAAAATGACTGTAAAACATCCAAGAATGATAGTATAATAGCATGGAACAATCAAAAATTATAGATACGTTGGAGACGTATCAAAGGCCAGCCGCCCCTTGACCTGCATTGACAAGACAAGACGACACATGGGTGTGACCCTTCAGAAACGCGTGGGACCAAACTACGACTTCTATCCATGTCACGAAGGGGAAGCCCGCAGTCTCGGGCGGCCTGGGAGGCGCACCACAGACCATTTACTACCTTCACTTCAAGAGGCCAGGCTCCCGAGATGAGCCATAAGAGACAAGTGATGTAAGAGATGGTGCCCGCCAGAGGTCCCGAAGACCTGCTCCTACGACCTACTCCATGCTCGGGGCCTACTAACGGTGTCATACAACAGTGATGGCTCACTACGAGGAGCCCCGTAGAAGGCCTTTGAGAGGCCCTGCAAGGCCCAACAACAAAAGGGAGCCCAAAGAAGGGGATAAACCCTTGGCGACCAACTTAACCTCCAAGCTGGTAGTGATGGCTACCCTATATTGCATATATCTATGTAATACCCTAGCCTTGTCCGGGTATATAAGGGGAGGCTATGGGGCTCTCACTCCCATCAACTCCCATAGAAACAACTATCGTTAACAATCTCATCTACACCATTGTAACTCCTCACAAAAGGTATCCCTAAGCAGGATGTAGGGTATTACTCTTCGGAGGCCCGAACCTAGGTAAATTCCTCGTGCGACCTCCGCACCCATGGGTGAAGTTTCATGAAGAAATGGCACCCGTGGTATTCTTGTAAAGAAAATATAATGATGGACTTACTATTCATCTAACAATGTTTTTAAAATATGGCTTCAATTTTGTCATTTCTGCTCAGAACACCACGAATTTATTTCTTTGTGAAACTTCATACGCTAGTATGCCGGTTGACTATGTATGTTATTAAAAAACTCAATTTTTTTTGTTTTTCTACTATTTTTTTAATCTGCTATTCATAAGGGGTGCACGTGAAACCATGTTCACCAAATCCGTGTCCCTTTAATAACACATTAAAATCTTCCAAATAAATTTATCACATTAAAACATTCCAAATAAAGTTTTCTAGATGAGTACCACATCAAAATGTTCCAAATAAATTTCTCACAATGATACCACAATCGAATCTTCCAAATAAGATTTTCCACATTCATACCACATTTAAATCTTCAAAAAAACTTTTACATTAAAATATGCCAAATATAATTCCCCACATTAACACCACACTAATATCTTCCATATAAAAATTCAACATTAGTAACACATTAAATTTTCCAAATAAAAGCCCCCTCACATTAATATCTTCCAAATAAAATTTCCACATTGGTACCACATTAAAATCTTACAAAGAAAAATCCCCACATCAATACCACACGAAAATATTTCAAATAAATGTTTCCATTCTTTCATTTTATTCAAAAAATTAGTCATTTTTAGTCACATAATTTCATGTGTTTTGTGACGGAAACTGTGCATGAATATTAGGATCTTGTACAAGACACAAATGTGCTAAAATAAAAATCCTTTTGTTGTTCTCATTTTTTTGTAAACTTAGATACAAGTAAAAGTAAGTAAATAAAATACAACTAAATAAAGTAAACAATAAGACGGTAAAATAAATGTAAAGCAACACCTAGGAGAACTTGATGTTATTTCCTCGGCAACAGACCTTAATTTGTAGCCAGTTGCC
>NC_041389.1:486905395-486912840 GCF_002162155.2 Triticum dicoccoides | reverse complement strand
TTTTTGAGGGATGAACATAACTTTATTCATCAAAAACCACAGTTTGTGGGATACAGTTTGGATCATGGGGGTTTAGAAGCCACACATGGTGCCCATGTACAAGAGTTAACGAAAATTTAGCTAACCTATGAGCATCTGTATTTGATCTACGACCTTCATATACAATCTTGCTAGTGAAATTCACCGCCCTTGCTCTAATCTCATTGATGATAGAGCCATATGGTCCTCTAGCATTGTTGTGAATGACAGCAACCACTTGCTTTGCATCCGATGCCACAATAAAGTTGTGAAGCGCTAGATCCTCAGCCAAAGCATATGCCTCGCGGCAGGCAATTGCTTCAAGTGTAGTCGCATCGTGAACTCCTGTGACCACTAGGGAGGAGCTCCCTAGATAGTTGCCATGCTCGTCTCGACAAACTGCCGCTGCTGCACCTCTCCTATGATGGATAGATACACCGGCATCAACGTGTATTTTGGCATGTCCCGGTGGCGGTGCCCTAGGGCGAGTTCTTCCAGCAGCTCGCCGTTGCTTCCCGGTTGCATTGTGCGTTGTTTGCGGCTTCTCCTTGATGATCTCCAAGTCCATCAGGTACTTGTTGATGAATGCATGTGTGGCTCCTGGGCTCTGGAAATCTCCTTCGTGGATGGCCTTCCTTCTTGCAAACTAGATCGCCCAAAGAGTTACTGCAAGCCTGAGAAAAGCTTCATGCGATAGTGCTTGAATCATAGAGAACAACCAAGATTTTGCGGCTGGTTCCGATGTTAACCTCAATTGCTCCGCCAGCTCTCCATCAACTAACTCCCAAATGCATCGGGACATTGTGCACTCTAGCAATGAATGCCGCCATGAGTCTGGAGCGCCACATAGTGCGCATGAGCTTGTCGAAGACATGTGTCGATGTTCTCTGACATCTTCCGTTGGCAGCGAGTGCCTAGCAAGCGTCCAGAGAAACATCCTTATCTTCCCCGGTACCTGAGTGCCTAGCTCGGACAAATATTGGGGAGGGTTTGATAACTTGCAACCATATGGTCTCATCATCTCCTCCCTAGGCAGCCAATTGTCAGCCCAAATGCTTGTGGTAGTGTCGTCCCCAATTCTGTGAATCAGGCCAATTTTGAGTATGTCTCTCCCTTCTGATATGGCTCTCCAAATTTGGCTTGGGTGGTTTCCGAGTGCTTCCTCAAGAATAGATGTATTTGGAAAATAGACAGCCCTGAGAACACGTGCACTCAATGAGTCTGGCGACTGTAGTATCCTCCACGCCTGCCTTGCAAGTAATGAAACGTTAAATAGCTCAAAATCCTTAAACCCAAGACCTCCCATGTCCTTCAGTTTGGTCATGTCCTCCCAAGCCACCCATGCAGGTTTCCTCTTACCATCCCGGCTTCCCCACCAGAATTTGCGGATCAGCATGTTGAGATGTTCACACAAGCCTCTAGGGAGCTTAAAACATGACATAGAAAAGAGCGGAACTGCCTGAGCAACCGCCTTGACAAGAACCTCCTTCCCTGTCGTTGCCATAGTCTTTTCTATCCATCCCTGCACCTTACTCCATAAGCGGTCTTTGAGATATTTGAAAGCACCATTTTTTGAAGAACCTACATCAGATGGCATACCCGAGTATTTCTCACTGAGGGTTTCATTAGGGACATTGAGCAATCCCTTAATTTCTACCCTCACACTATCCGGAACTCCCTTACTGAAGAAAATCAATGACTTGTCATAGTTGATCCTCTGACCTATGGCCTGGCAATAAGTATCCAACATCTGAAGCACATCCAATGCTCCCTCTCCATTTGCCTTGAAAAACAGCAGGTTGTCATCTGCAAATAACAGGTGGCTAACTGGTGGCGCCGTTGGAGCCACTTGTATACCACTGTGGTTAGATGACTCTTCTCTGGATTTTATAAGGCACGAAAGGCCCTCTGCTGCTATCAAAAACAAATAAGGGGAGATCGGGTCCCCCTGTCGGATTCCACGTGTAGGTGTAAACTGGTGAAGTTTCTTACCATTGAACAAAATGGAAAATTTTACCGACATGACCATGTTCATCACAATGTTCAACTAGCCTTCTGTGAAGCCAAGTTTTATCATAATAGCATGAAGATAAGACCACTCCACCCTATCATAGGCCTTCATCATATCTAGCTTCAAAGCGCAGTGTTGGTTCTTCTTAGCTTTGTTCCGTTTCATGAAGTGAAGGCACTCATATGCCATGATAATGTTGTCTGTGATTAATCTCCCAGGCACAAAGGCTGACTGCTCCTATGAGATTATATCCGGCAGCACTATCTTCAAACGATTAGAAATAACCTTGGAAGCAATCTTATACAAAACGTTGCATAAGCTGATCGGGCAAAACTGAGTTAATAACGTTGGGTTTTTTACCTTTGGAATAAGGACCAACATAGTATCATTGATACTTTCTGCAGACTCTGTTCCAGACACAATTCTGAGTACTGCTTTTGTTACCTCATCACCACAAACCTCCCAGTGCCGCTGGAAAAAGTGTGCTGGAAAGCCGTCAGGGCCCGGTGCCTTCAACAGAAACATTTGGAACAACACTTTTTGACCTCGTCCTGGGTGTATGGGGCATTCAAGATGGCGTTCATATCATCAGTGACTCTACGAGGTACTGTATCAATAACCTGCTCCATGTTTTGTACACCCTCCGAGCTATATAAGTCAGAATAAAATGCTGATGCAGCTTCCTCCAACTCATTTTTGTCCTCCGTGACTCGGCCATCAGGTAGCTGAAGGGATTTAATTTGATTCTTCCTTCGTCTCCTGCTTGCTCTTAGGTGAAAAAAAGTATGTATTTTTGTCCCCGTGAGCTAACCACTCTAGGCGAGCTCGTTGCCTCCAAAGAATCTCTTCCCGATGATAGAGCTCGACTAGTCTATCAGTGATTTTAGTTTCCACGTGAGACGGAGCAAAACGCCCTGGAGCCGGTCGCAAAGTGTCCGGTTCCTTTTTTAGATTTGCAATTTCCTGCGTGACATTCCCAAAGTTTGTCCGCTCCCAGATTGACAGATCAGTTGAAAGTGCGTTGAGCTTTTCATGCATGGCGCAACGCTGTCCGCCGGGTTTGAAGTCCATCCAGCAGCGACCACCTGCTGCAGCTCCGGGTGTCTCTCCCAGGCTAGTTCATATTTAAATGACCGCGGACCCGATCTGCATGCATACACGCAGTCTCGTCGTAGTAACAGTGGTGAGTGGTCGGACGACGCAGCCGTTTTATGTTCCAATATTGCATGTGGATATTGGGCCATCCAGCTGGGCATTGCTACGTGTCTGTCCAGGCGCACACGCGTAAATGTCCCGCCCGTAACTTTCTTCTCAAACGTCCATCTATTCCCGTGGTATCCTATGTCCACCAGTCCGCAAGTATCGAGTGCATCTCTGAATGCGTCCATTTGCGCCTGACTGTATTGCCCTATGCCATCATGTTCTTGGGGTGTAAGTACCTCATTAAAATCCTCTATAACTGCCCAAGGTAAGTTAGACACACAGACAATGCCCGTCAACAGGTTCCATGTCTTGTATCTTTCCGGGACTTGAGCCTCTCCATACACAAAAGTTAATCTACAAGCTGATCCTCCGTCCTCGACAGTAACATCTGTGTGATATTCCAAATAGCCAATTACTTCTAACTTTATTGATTCATTCCAAAATATTCCGAGTCCTCCGCTCCTACCAGAACTACTTACAGCAAAGCTACTATCAAAACCAAGTGTACCAGCAAGATTCTCTACTCTAGAGCCCTCTATTTGGGTTTCAAGGATACAAGCTATAGAGGGGGGAAATTGCCTCGTCATATCACGAAGCTCGCGAACTGTCGCAGGTTTGCCAGCCCCACGACAGTTCCAACATATGATATTCATTGCGCTAGGCGCAACCCCCCTGGGAGGCCCGCCAAACGCGCATCAATGTTTTTGTTTGCTGCTGTGTTCTTTCCAATGGGCTTCTCTCCTATTTATGGACTGGATTTAGTTCTCTTTGGCTCTTTCTTGGAAGAAGGGCTCTGGGGAGCGTCAAGCGGTGTGATCAGCAGCTTGCTGCCATGTTCTATAGACGAAGAAGATTTCTGTTGCATTGGTGGTACCACCAGAGCCGCTGCATCTCTCTTCTTTAACTCTTCTGCATCTTCCATTAGTATATCATGATGGCTCCTCCCTTCATCCTTGTACTCCTCATACTCAGCTGTGCTCCTCTGGGTATTAGCTCGGCCTCGACCTCCATTAAAGCGACCTCGGCCTCTGCCTCCCCTGGTTCCTCTTCCTTCTCCAGGGTCGTTGCCCGGGCCCTTAAACCATGTTGCTTTCAGGTCCTTGAAAACCAAGATCTTTGGGTCATGCACCTCATCGCCGCACTCTTTGAACAAGTGGCCTAGATAGCCACAAACTGCACACCAATCTGGTAATCTTTCGAATTTGATTCTAAAGATCACACGCTGAACGCCTTCTTTTTTCTTGATCACTAGCGAGACGGCATTCTTCAGGGGTTTAGTCACATCAATCTTCACCCTGACATGAGTAAAGTTCCCCTCAAAATCCTGCGATCTAGGCTCGGTGTATTGAACTCTCCCACCGTAGCGGAGAGGGCCTTGATCTTGGAGAAAAAGTCGTCCGGCAGGTCATGGATCTGCATCCAGATGTCGATCCTGGTGAGATCAATAGTGGGGGGTTTAGTGATTCCATCATACGGGGCCAGCACCACCGCTTTTCCTTTGAAAGTCCATGGGCCCTCCGCCATTACTCGCTCCCAGTCACCGAGACAAGCAAACTGCAGGGTATACAGGTTTTCTTCGAGTGGCCGTATCTTCACTTCCTTCGCCAGATCCCATGCGACTCTCATGTTCTTGTAGAACCAACACTTCCTTCTTTGTGTGAACCCTGGCTATGGCCATCCACCGCGTTGCCTCGGCAGGGATCTCATCGTCCTCCACTATCACATCCTGTAGATCCTCCTCCTTCAAACCAAGTTCATCCATCATTGCTTCAAGTTCAGTCGCCGCCGTGCCTGAGCCAGATGCACCATCATCCATACTTCTCTTGCCCGTAGAGATCACTTCCGCGGGCGGTACTGTCCGCAACATACCTCCTGAGCCCGCCATCACCGAGACCCGAGAGCCCTGGCTACCGGCGAGAGGATGGAGGGCGGGGTAGGTCGATCTCAACAGCGGAGGAAAACTCCGCCGAGAGGAAGAAGAAACCCTAACGAGAGGGGAAACCACCGGTTCATACGTGCACCCCCCCCCCCCAAGTGTAAGTGACATAGAACGGTAGCCAAAAATATGATTTTCAATGACGGAAAGTCATTCCGTGGATTTTCTGGGAAGCTGGGCATGCCATTCCAAAACCATAACGGGCCCATTTTTAATTATATTAGGTGACAAAAGTGAACCGGGGTCTTTTTTAGGTCAATTTGGTTGTAGTGATGTAAATAGTGTAGATCAAAGCATGTAATCATGTTTTGCTCTTGATTGATACAATTCAAAAGTGTTTGTCTAGTCGCGAGCTCATGTGCTCTTGGAGTTATCAAAAAAATAAATTAGAAGTACCCAAAATTTAAAAACAATGTTTTCTTGGGAAAAAAGTGGTTGAGTGCTCTACCTATGTGAAAATATTCGCTAAGAAATGACATTCGTCGTCGACTGCGGAAAGAAATAGTTTTTCTCAAAATATTTTGAAATACAACCTTTTTATAGCACGGTTTTTTTCCTAGATGACTACATATCAAATTCTTCACAAAAATTTATATGTATATGGAACATTCCACCATATTTGCTGGAGAGAAAAAAAATCAACATTTTGATTGTTTTGAATTTTACAATTCACATGGGTGCAATTTTTTTTATGTTTGACTCAATTTGTTTATTTGGAAGGGACTTTATATATTAGATTGTATCCCTTATCATCATGCACATATGCTTGCTTATCTTTGCCATTTGTGACTAGTTCATTATGTTCTTAAAGACATTGGAGAACCCTAGTTGAAGAATGTCACATGAATTTGAGAATATAATTATGGTTTGATTAATTTGTTGAAGTTTTCTACTCGTAGTGTGTGAACATCCCACTTCACCATTATTGGGCTCACATGAGAGTTCTATGTTGTAATGAATTGAAAATGGAATGTTACAACGACAAGAAGTCGTTTCTCAAATCTAGGATTTACAACAAATGGGATAGATGGAGACCATAGACCGTTGATGTTATGATTATGTTTTGTCATACTAATTTCTCGCAGTAGACATGTTATTCGTTGGCGAATCATAAGTATCATACAAGTCAATGATTTTATAGTATGTTAGGCTTAGGCTTCACCCACATGGAAACGAGAATATTGTCATTCAAAGCCAGAGGATTATGTAATTCATTAAATAGGTAGGTTCTACTGTGCTTGAGAAGGACAAGGTTTTATAAGTGTGATCACTTGTTTCTCATTAAGCTCAAGCTAAGGACCAAGGCATGTCTGAACTTTATGTATTTTCTTTGGTCTTTATTTCTTTGCAACTATCCCAATATATCAAAAACACAAGTATTACTTTATTTTACATTTTTGCAGTTATTCCATAAACAAATTCTTTCTTGCGCCCCATTAACATTGTTACTCGTTAAAAAGCCACAAGAAAACCCTACACTTGTGGGTATCACCATATGCAACACGAGGGTGTTACAACCGCGTTACCGACATACATGTCACATGTGTTGTCATCCTTATTTGCAGTGACCCAATGAGAGGAGGTAAGTCCCTAATCCAAATTCTTCATTTTGAATTTGAGTGATATAGGGATTCATATTCCGAGTTTAGAAAAAACTGGGACTATCAATTTTAGGTTTTTTTTTGCATTAGGGTCTCACAAGTCGCCAATTTCCATCGTGCTTTATGTTGTGTGAACCAGATTAGCAAAGGAAAAACTTTACTTAGTGCTATCAAAACTTAACCAAGAGTAGAACATGCAATCATGATCATGGCTTGCCAACTTAACATCAACAGGCCTTAATCTAGAACACTTAGAACCAAATAATGAGCAAGAACTTGACCATCATCATTATAATTCCTCTTAATGTAATACATTAACATCAAGTTGCTATGATATTGATGTTATATATATGCTTAACATATTTACATGTAACCGTGAACTAGAAAAACTAGGATGTAAAGCGGAAACGAGAGTGGTCAATATCGAATATGGGATTAACCATCGGAGGCGAAGGCGAGGCTGCGTGCATGCTTGGTGAAGGTCAAGGCAACAACAGTGTGGTTGCATGGTGAAGTTTAGCTTAGTAACGGTGTGGTTGTACAGGAGGTCCATCCAATCCACCGCCAGCATTGTTTTGGTAGTGGTTGTCGATGGTGGATGCTCTTCAGCACCCTTTAGTACCTCTTTAGGCTTTTGGATAGGTGTAGCTCGTGTATGTGACCTTCACGGAGACGG
>NC_041389.1:486884232-486904978 GCF_002162155.2 Triticum dicoccoides | reverse complement strand
AGAGAGAGAGAGAGATGATTTCTCCTTATACATGTGGCACTAACGAATAAGGACCAAACCCATGAGGTGGGTCAAGCATCCTCCATCATGACACATATGCGAGAGAGCGTGTGGTGGGCCACACATTATCTTATTTCTTACTCGGCCGTTAGCCGAGATCAATTATAATGCTTTCGTTTCTAATTGCTTTGCATGTAACATTTTTCCTCCATAGCCTCCTACATTATTTTGCGTTTTACGTTGTGACTATTCAATTTTGCCTCTGTACCATGTAGATGGGAGATGGACTGTCACATGCAATGCATGGAGGAGGGAACGAGGAGAGCACGCCCCCACCCCTGTGCATCATAATAAATACCGCTACAACTCTTGATCCCTGCATTTGATGTAAGCAAATTCAAGGGCATATTCGTCCAGGAAGGCTGGCAAGAGCTTGTCTTGGTACACACACTTAACTTTGTACATATAAAGATTATAAAGATAATTAGGAATAGAGGGAGTATAGAACATAATACATTAGCAACCATACAACGAGCTTAGCATCCTTGGACCTTGGGTGCTAAAAACTATTTTCGTGCTTCATATATCTGCCAAATGAACTTTGTACAATTACTAGGATATGGCAGTAGTAAAAATGAGAAACACAAAGCAGCATTTTTTTAACTGCCACAAAGCACCACATTAGTATACTCTAATTAAAACAATTTCTCTGTCATTTATCAGAAAGAAGATTTTCACAAGAAAAGCCGAACACATAAATGGCCCAAATGCAAAGGCCAGGTGGCCCTTTTTACCCAGGCCGCAGACAAGAACCAGATCCCACCAGATCGGACTATGCGTGTCATTAGGGGCGTGTTTGGTTGCCGTTTGCTACAGTGCCTGCATCACATACACTTCTCCACCCAACCTGGCTATGCAAATGCAGCCTCAAATGCACCATATGCATGTTGTTTGGTTGCCTGCATGCCCTCTTACCTGCATGGGCTGAACCACACTGCCTGGTGTTTGGTTGCCTGCATGTTAGTCCACAAACCCAAGGCATGGTGTTTGGTTGTATGCAAGGCCTGATGTGTGTAACCTCTTTTGCTAGTTGATGAGGTTACCACCACACTTCGACAGCATGCATCATAAGCACAACAGAGTATCAACTAGATAATTCAGATATAAGCAGTACGACAGTTCATAACAGTTCTACGCATAAACCATATCAGACTCGATAGTACTTAGGGAGGCCCCGGCCCTACTCCTTGGCGGCGAAGGCTTCGTCATGCTTCCCGCACTTGTTGACGACCTCACTGCCATCGTCGTCGAAGATGATGACCTTGAGGGTGTCGGGATTGAGGAGCTTGAACGTCACCATGTAGCCGATCTTGATCTGATGAACGGCTACGTAGGTGGCCCAACCCTGATCCAGGGTCACCCTACCGTTCATCAGCTTGACCGTCACCTTCCAGGAGCAGCCGGTGTTGTTCCTGAGCTTGAACTCCGTCGGCACTGCGACGAAGTGCTTCGTGAAGTCCAGGGGCATGGGGATGCACTCAAGTTTCGGTGCAAGGATGACCTTGCAGAAGTGAGTTGGGCCATCCTCCTGATGGTAGTGGCCGTAGTTGCGGCGCTTGTTGCTAGGGGGCTCCTCCATGCCCTCGTCGTTGCCACCCTCAGGCGTCTTCAGGTCTTCCTCGGCGGTGGGCGATAGCTCAACCTCGTCAGGCATTGGGTGAAGGGGCCGCTTGCCCTTGCTGTCAACGGCCGGGAGCACCTCCGTGCCCATCTCATTGCTATCCTCGATCTGCACACAAGTCATGGAGTCAGGCATTGCACAGAGTTCATGGCTAATTCAAGAGCTTGCAGTTAAAACGGCATGACTGTCACTCTTCTCCTCCTCTCCACCCCCCTATATTTACTCACCCTGCCCACCACTATTTACCCACCCCCTCTCTTCTCTCACTGTCAACCTTCCTCCTCCCCATCGCCATGAGCTCTAGCTCCAGCTCCAACGGCAACCCCTTCCCTTGGGGTATTGGCTGGAGGGCCTTCTTCTCGGGTGGACAGTTGGTGACCGGACCAAGTTCGAGAACACCATGGAGGTGTGCTCGAACTTCGGCTCCATGCCGGCCATGTAGAACGAATCCAATGCCGTGCTCATGAAGGCCACTCAAGATGAGCTGAAGACGCTGATTCCTGACCCAGCGAAGGGCACGATGACAGTTGACATCCTTCGTTGGGCCATGAATCAGGCCGTCTCCGACGACCCTAAACAGAGGAAGAAGTGGCGCAAGTACGAGACCTACTTTGCTCCTAATGACCATCGTGCCGCAGTATATTGGGAGACGGGTATCGCGCCGGCAGCGGTCATCGGCGGGGAGCCTAAGGAGGAGGAAGAAGAGGCGGTGCACATGCCAGGTAGGGCACCGGAGCCAGTCCGTCCTACCTGGCAGATTGACCTCGACTCCGCCGAGGACGACGAGGACGACCCGCCAGCCCGCACGGCGATGAAGAAGAAGATGAAGGCCAGCGGCTCGACCAGTCGCTCCGCACGCCGGTGACGGCCGCTGCGGTCAGTCGGTGTCCGTTCTATACCCCCTTTCCCCCTATTCCCCTATTCCCCAATCCCTAAATCTACCGATCTTGCATGTATGAACTGCTATGAATTAGTATGATTTACCCCTGTGCTTAGCTACCTCTATTCCCCATTCCCGTCCGCCGTGGATCAAATCTATCGCCATGGATCGAATCTAGCGTTCATGTGGAAGAGAGAGGGGTGCTTACCGCCATTGGGGAGTCCGGTGGTCTTATTCCTCTGCTCCGATCCGCCGTCGTCGATGATGGAGTCCGGTGGTCTTCTTCCTCTGCTCTGATCCGCCGTCGCCGGTGAGAGTTGGGAGAGTGGGGAAGAGTGGGGAGAGGGAGCAGTGAGGGGCGGTGAGGCTAATAACTGCCGGTGCTTCGGGAAGCAACGCGGCTTCTCGAGCGTGGCCGCGCGCGTGCAGCCGCGCCCGCCCACGTGCACCGCTCAGGCCTGTCCCTGGAGAAACTGCCGATTCGTGCGTTTCCAGTGAGCCAGACCCTGAGGTGCTTTAAGAAACGTGCGATGCAGGCCCAATAATATATGCGGACTACCAAACAGACCGAATTCTTCCCGCATGGGCCTGGTTGGACCTCACACAGGCAACCAAACACGCCCTAGTTTTACCTGATCCCTTTCGTCCCGCACCCGCACTATCGCGCCCAAGGAGTATTCAAAAGGGAGCGGCGGCGGCGAGAGGCCTGGCGCCGACCGCAACCCTAGCCCGAATCAGCACCCGCCGGCCGACGCTTCCGGAGGGAGCCGCTGCGGCGGCCGAGGCCGACGACGAGGCGCGGCGCGGCGCCCGTTCACGGCCCTTAGCCAGGTCCACGCCGACCTCGTCCTGGCGTGCGTCCCCCAGGAGCTGGCAAGCTGGCTAGATCTCGCGTCCCCGGCGGTCCCGTTCCCGTCCCTAGGGTTCCGAGATCCGCGACTGAGATCCCGATTTTTTTTTGATGGAGCGACTAACATTTGACACCCCTTTTGGATCGGTGCAGGAGAGGGCGGATGAACGGAGGCGGCGAGGCCAGCGATTATGGGAGCTCGGAGGGCGTGCCTCGTCGTCGGCCTCAGCCAGGTCCACGCCGACCTAGCCCTGGCGAGCGTCCCCCAGGAGCAAGCAAGTTGGCTAGATCTCGCGGCCCCGGCCGTCCCGTCCCGGTAGCTCCTGCTGGGCCTGGTTGGCTGTTTGCTGATTGGCCTTGTTACTAATGTGCGCAGGCCACAACTCCAGGATGCTAAAATTGAGTGCGGTCACCACGCATACAACCAAACATAGCTACTGCATGAAATCACGATCGAGCGTGGTGGAGGCGGCAGCGGCAGCGAATAGGTCATTAGGGCACAGCAGGGTGGTACCAGCCGGCGGCGTGCGGCTGCCATGGGCCGGCGAGGTGGTGAACAGCGACTCAGCGAGGCCGTGAGGGTGAGCAGATCAGCGCATGGCGTCAAAAAGAAGATCGGATATTTGTATTATGTTGCTGACTTCCGTCGACTGAAATTGTATTAGATCAAATATTCAAATACATACTTATGTTCTCTAGTTTTAGTTCTGTACTTGTGCATTGCATTTATTCTAGTGCTCTCACATCGTTGAAAAACTAATTTATTTGTTTCCTCTTGTGACTAGATATGGATATTTAAAGGAAATGATCTTGCTGAAATTAAGAAAGAATTTCAAAATATACCAAGAAGAATGCCTTTGCCACAGTCAATAAAGCTTTATTATAGGTATGTATTCTTTCTAACTATCTTCACTTGTATAATTTGTTTTTATGATTATATTGCACTAGTTACAGATTCATGATTTATCTACGCTTTCTATTTTTGTAGACATCTTTATGCGTGTCTTAGTTAATAAAGATGATAAATTGGTGATTTGTAATCCATATAATCTTCATTTAGTGAGGTATTTTTTTACAAGTATTTACTTTTGGATTTCGGATGTATTTGCTGAATATAAATTATTCTAGTGAGCTCCTGCATCGTCGTAATATACATGATTTTCTTCTTTAAAAACAACGCCACACCTGAAAATTATTCCGCCATTGCTAGTAACAAAGCCGAATTTGAAGTTTCCTCCTGCAGGGGTATTAAACTGGCTTGCATAACGAAAATGTATTAATCTTAATTTGACTTCAGTCAGACAGCTCCTGATCTGCACCACCTTGCTCCCCACGACCACTAGCAGTTGCACAAGACACAAAAATGAAGCAAAAATGTTATGTTCAACATATGTCGCACCTGCATCTGAGCAGATGAGACACGTTGGATGAAGTACGCGGTGGTTGTTTGCAAGAATGTCTGCACGGGCTTTGGCCGCGGTTCTAACCATCCTATTTAGACGCTGCACCATGGGCTCGTTTGTCGTTGCCGATGTCGATCGGTCGCCGCCCCGTGTCATGCTAGCAAATTGGCCCATAGGCTGTCTGCGCGACATAGACCTAGGGCCTCCAAGAAGCGTATGCCCATGGAGGAGACCAATGTTGAAGCCCATTAGCACGGTATGTTGCATAGATCTGGTGCTCACAAGAAGCGCACGCCCGTGGAGGCGGCCAGCGCCGAAGCTTGTTAGCTCTGGTCGGTGCATAGATCTCATGCGTACAAGAGGCTCACCTCTATGCAGGTGGTCAACTTTGAAGTTCGTCAACTCTGCGAGCTGCAGAGATCTAGTGTCTTTGAGAAATGCAAACTTGCAGATTGGCTCTCCACACGTCACGGATCCGTTGTCCATGAGAAAGGCGAGCTCATTGTTGTGCCCAATCAGCTCACTTCATTGCACAATTCTATTGCCTGCTTCTCGTGTAAGAGTACCATGACAAGCAGAGTTGATGTTGTTGAGCAGGCTGGCACTCTTTGTTTGGCTTGATGCCGACGCTCCTAGCACTGACGAAGCGTTGAGAGGATTGGAAGCCACCGGGATCGGGCCATTGAGGACGCCACACTTAACGAGGGACTGTATGGGCACCTCCTGTCCCGGTAGTGCCAGAAATTGTGAAAATGGCAGGCTTGTGCAAGTGCACAGAGGCTGGATTGATATAGTAGGACGATTCGCCAAAACGAGTCAAGGTAGTAGTTGGCCTGAATCTCCGCCGATGCTCTAAAGTTGATGTCGTCGTTTGGGGCCGCAGAGTGTGACTGCGGGACTGGAAGGAGAAATGGCGGGAGCTTCGAGGCTGCATAGTCAAAGACGCTGAAATGTTGTTCCCTCCGGTGGCGCAGACCTCGGTCGATGCGCTTGCACCACACAAGACAACGTGGGGAGAAGCAGATCACAAGGACGCCATTGTCATTGTGGGTCGATACAATATGATCGGCGAGGAGGCCGGCAAGCTGAGAGCTCTGGACGGGGGAGACACCCATGCCGAAAGACCGAAGCGTGATGCACCACCTCTAAAAGGACCGAGATGGGCGTAGGATGCCCTTGAAGGGACTCGGCTACTTGTTTGCGCTCCTGCAGTAGCCGGAGCATTGGCGAGGAGGTAGCTTTAACATATTTGTTGGTCGGGCCGGGTTCTCCCCGGTGCCTCCGATGCTTGGTGGGCCTTCCGACCGTCTCATCTTCTCGTCTCTATTGCTTTGTTTCCCACACTACAAAAATATAATTAAGAACTCATTAGCTTCACAAACTCAAAAGTATTGCTATTCTGTTATTCTTCGCACCGGTCACGTGCACATAAGCTACCCAATGAAAGAAGCTGCTTTGCGTGAGTCATGTCTTTTGGCGGGAGGCAAATGCGTAAAGATTTAGAGGTGCTTTATTACGAATTGACATAGGCACCATTTATAGCCCTTGTTAAAGTGCTATTTTAGGAACAAAATCAATTCTCATATATCCAAATTAGTTGTCATCTATTCACGTACAAATATACGACAACGCAAACATTAATGTGCTACCAGTTATTCTCATTATGATGTTTTTACGAGTTTTAAATGCGACTATTTATTGCAGCGCATCCATATATGAATATTAATCAAATATTTCATAATATATCTCTGTGCACTAATGAAACAATCATCAGGATCCACTCAAAAAATAATAACATAATTAGTGTATAAACCTGAGAATCATAGTGGAGCAAAACGGCAAGTCAAAGAAAAGTTTTCGTAAGACTGAAGACTAAAACATGTGAAATATCTTCCCAAGGGTTAAACCAAAGCAGCAAGGAGTCATTCTCATGTTTTAATCTTTCTTTGCCTTGCCGCTTTGCTCCAGTATGATTCTCAGGTTTATACGCTACTTATGTTTTATCGTCCTGCTGATCATTTCATTAGTTGACTGAGATATAATAGGAAATATTTGATTGATACGTATATAAGGATGTGTTGCAAATAAATAGTTGCATTTAAAGCTCGGCAAAATATTAGAACGAGAATAATTGGTAGGATATTAATGTTGGAGCTGTCGTTTAATTTGGATATGTGTGAATTGGTTTCGTTCCTCAAATACCGCTATTTCTGTTCGTAACAGAGCACATCTAAATCTTTGTGTATTTGTTTCCCGTTCAAAGATGTACCTCGTGCAAAACAACCTTTTTGGGTCGGGTAGGTTCTACGCACATGACCGGTGTGAAGAGTAACACAATAACAATACTCTTGAGTTTGTGAAGCTAATGAGTTCTTAATAGTAGTTTTTGTAGTGTGTGGGAAGCAAAACAATCAAGACGAAAAGATGAGACGTCCGGGAGGCCCACTAAGCATTGGAGGCACCGAGACTCGACCTGACTAGGAATTATGGTCAACTACGTCCTCACCAATGCTCCGGCTATTGCAGGAGCACGAACAAGTAGCTAAGTCCCTCTGAGGACATCCTACACCTATCTCGGTCCTTTTAGAGATGGCGCATCGCGCTTTCGTCTTTCGTCCACATATGTCTCCCTTGCACAGAGCTTCCAGCTTCACGTCCCCTTGCCAGCCATGCCATGCCGATGTAGGGAAACAACGACGTCACTTGTGATCTGCTTCGGTGAAATGGTGTTTCCTCGTCTTCGTCTATGATGCCTCAGAGTGACCGCCGTTTCTCCTTCCAGACGCCACAACCACACTTCAGCCTGAGTGACGACTTCAACTATGGACCGTCGGTGCAAAATCATCCCAACTACTACCTTGACTCCATTTTGGCGAATCGTCCTCTTGTGCCATGCCAACCTTTGTGCACTTGCACAAGCCACTCAATTTTCCAGTTTATGGCACGACCATGACGGGAGGTGCCCTTACAGTTCCCTGTGGAGCGTGAGGTCATTGGTGGCTTTATCCCAGTGGCTTCCAATTCTCTCAAGGCTTTGTCTGTGCTAGGAGCGTCGGGATCAAGCCGATCACAGAGTGTTGGCCTGCTCAACGGCATCAACTCCGCTTGTCATGTCATGCTTCCGCGAGAAACGGACAAAAAATTTGTGGAACGGAGAGAGCCGATTTGCCACGACAATGAGCTAGCCTTTCTCATGGGCACCGGATCCATGTCTCGTGGAGAGCCGATCCGCCATGATGGCAAACTTGCATTTCTCGTAGACACGGGATTTGTGCAGCCCAGGGAGCGGACGGGCTTCTAAGTTGTCCGCCTGCATAGGGGTGCACTTCTTGTAGGCGCTATACCTATGCACAACCAACATAGCTGACGGGATTCGATGATGGTTGCCTCCACGGGCGTCCGCTACTTGCGGGCACCGGATCCGTGCAAAGTACGGTGTCGATTGGCTTCAACATCGGTCTCCATGCGCATACACTTCTTGGAGGCCCAAGATTTGTGTCGTGTAGACAACCTACAAGCCTCCTTACTAGCACAACACGGGTGGGCGACGACAAATGAGCCCATGGTGCACCGCCTGAATAAGATTGTTAGAATCATGGAAAGACATCCTCACAGGTATCCACTACGAACTTCATCAATTGTGTCTCATCTGCTCAGAGGCAAGTGTGATACATGCTGAACACAACTTTTTTGCTTCATTTTTGTGTTCGGTGTAGCCGCTTGCGGTCATGAGTGGCAAGGTGGTGCAAACCAGGAGCTGCCTGGCTGGACCAGTTAGCGAAGGATATGAATCTTGCTGGTTGACGCCTATCTTTTGTCAGCCAGCGTGAAGAAAAAAATCTTAGATGTGTCTTTACTCTATTGGAGTATTATTTCAAATAAATGGTCACTAGAACAATATCACGTTTTACTGCAATTTATTGCTATATCAATATGTAAGATGGTTTTAATTTTATTAATTTGATGTTCGTTGGTGAAATGTGATTATAGATATACCTTTTGGTTTTTCTTTCGAGTAGAATTATGTCATTTACCTTAAATGGATAAGGGGTCAAAGTTGGGCATTTTTGACCCTAAGGTTGTCTAGGAGCTTGTGTCTAATGGTGATAGTTCAGATGATAACAGTGAAGATGCAGAATTAGAAGTGCATCATTCAGTTAGCTTCCCTTGGTCTCGTGGTAAATTTCGACAATATTCATGATGGGGGGGTCGCACTAGCTGGTAACCTAGATGTGATGCACACGAGACAAAGTTGATTGATTAACCTGATTGGCTAACCTGAGCTCTGCCTGGTCGCTTATTTTTGGGATTGGATACATTAGACGTTGGTTGGGGAAATAGAGGACCATCTGTGTTGCTGTGGGTGTGGTTCTCTGAGTCAAAGTGCTGCATTTGTTTGTATTGGATTGGGGTTTGCAGAAGAGAGGTGGGGGCTGGTGCCTGTTGTGGTTGCAGTTGTTTAGATTAGGGTGTTCTCAAGTGCTTGGTTAATTTGGTCCTCGCTTGGCTATGTCGTCGCAGGAATGGATAGGTCACATGGTTGAGGATCTATGCTTGTTCTGGTTGCACTCCTGTGGATCAAGGTGTTGTTCTCGAGTGCTAGAGTAATTTGGCTATCCTGTCGGCTCCCAGCTTCCAGGTTCTAATTATATGTGGTTCCAGTCCTGTGGATCAACATGTTGTTCTTGGGCTAGATTAATTTGGTTATCCTATCGGCTCCCAGCTTCCATTATATGAGGACTTGGTGCTTTACTGTCGGTTGTTTTGTTCGGTTCTCTTGTTTTCTGATTCTTTGCTTCATGTGTTTCGCATGTTGATATGCTTGTCCTTGTTAGGTTGCGTCGCTTGTGGCTCTGGGGTTTCTTGTTCCTCTTTGATTATGATGTTTGTTGGCTGATTCTATTCCGTCTTGCTTTTTCAGGACTGTATGTTGTTGGTTGGTCTGTGCTGTTCTTCTTTTATCGTTTATAGGTGGGACATGCTCTTTACCCTGCATTTTTGTATCCTTTTTAGGCTGTCGGTTTTCCATTCCGGGTATATAAATTCCTTCTATTGGATGCTTTGGTGGCCACAAAAGCTTAACACATGTTACATCGTGCTATTTGCTGAGGTAGATGTTTGACTCCTTTCATGTGTGATATAGAACATCCATATGAGATAAAGCAAAAAGGCAGAGACCAAATATAAGAGCTGAGGGATATGTGGAAGAGGGACGGGATGAGCTTGAGGCTTACGAGCCATTCAAATAATCAGACGTGCATGGTTTCTTGAATTTTCAATTGTTGAACCTGTTAACCTGAAGATTTTTTTCTTCTTTGCGGCAAACTCCAGGGTAAAATATAAAACAGAATCTGTCACCTGAAGGCATTCTGTCGAGGCCTTGCTCAGAGGTTGGGTGAGTTGATTTATCTCCTCTGCATACTGATGGATGCTAATAAATAAGCTAGATCTATGAATAGTTTAGTCGCCAGTAGATGAGCTGATGAACAATAGCATGTAGTAATGGTAGGTATGATTTGGTTCCAAGTAGTGGTTACATCATGACATATCTAGGATGGACCTTTAGCTACTGAGGCCTGAAAATAGAAAGGTAACAAAAAGAATCTCATTTTATTTGGATTTTTTTTAAATTGCAGCCCATAAGTAGCACTATTAGTTCCTTGGTTGTCATTTGCTAGAATTTCTTGCTTTTGAAAGGAATTTAGAAGGATCTTAAGGAAGTACATTCAGTTATTTGTCTTGATGTTCCTTACCAAAGCAGCAACCTTCTATTGCTGTTTCATGTCGTGCTCTTCTTAATTTCTTATCAATGAAAAGACAGCTCAAATGAATGTCTCTTGTGAGTTATTACTTGAATGTCTATGAAACAGCAAGCTTTCAGTATCCTAGGATTTTGCTACCAATCATTGTTTTTTTGGGTGACAAACCAATCATTGATTCTTACTTAAATAGTTAAATGCTTGCATGATATTATTCGTTCACCATATTGCACTTGGTGAGACCATTTATCATGAATCTATATTTTTCCATCTTCAGAGTGCGCCTTCATTTGTGCAAAAAAATCAGTATGGGTAAATATTACTTTCACTTTGCATAGTAGTATAACCAGGTCTGTTGAACTGTACATTTTCTGTATGTTATCATGTTTTTGTTTGAAAGCAAGCTAATTGGAAGGCGGTGTTTATTTGCATGAATGCCTTGCCATTTTGCTGGAAGTTACTTGATGCATGAGGTGCTCTTTATAATTTGCATGTGAGAGAGGATTAGTGAGGACCCAAATGTGTAGTGATTCTTTAGACAAAGGCCGAAAAGGGTCTGATTGTTGTGTCTGTTCAGTGTCCACCGTCCACAAATGGTTCTATTTAAATTGGAGTATGTAGTTCATTTTAGCCGATGAACTTGCTGGATCACCTCCATTGCAGGAGTTTAGCTGATATGTATTGTATGCAGATGATTACGAGCAAGATGCAAGGACACAAAAAGCTTGGGATGCAGAAAGGTTAGAGGCGAGCTGCCGCTAGCGCACGGTGGCGTGCTGCATCTCCCATCGGTCCTTGCGACAGGAGAACTACATCCCTGGCCTATTCATCTATGCCTCAGCTGCTGCCTCTCCAAGTAATGCCAAACCTATAGGCTATAACAGGTTCAGGAGGTGTATGGATGCCGACATTCAGACTGGTCAGCTAAGAGGTTAGAATTACCCAAATTTCCTCTTATATATAATAGTATAATACCGCAGTGGTAGCCTCTCCTGTTATTTTCTTGTCCAAAAAAGTGTGATACTAACATTTTCACTACAGTTTTATCTTACTGTTAGAAAAACAGATGATTCCTATGCTATACAACTTTACCGCATGCTCTTTACTGCATGCATACCCGATCCTCTGTTTCCTCTGTTCTCTTGGTTGGCTTTGCAGACCAGGACATGGAATCTGGAGAGGTCATTGGTCATCAGCTGGTCCATCATGAGGTATGTCACTGAGATCATGCATGCTCCTTATAAGCTGGGGATAAAAGTTCTCAAGATTATCATCTAGCCGCGAGACGCCACTTTTACTGTTAGAATGACTTAAAATCTCCTCTTCAAATAATGCAATGCAAGGTTGATTTTGACATGTAGATGTTGATGTCCCAAGCTGAATTTCAAGATACTCGTGGCAGCAATCCCACAAAAATGTTGTGGTTTAATTCGCTATACCGCTAGAATTACGCGAGGTATGCGTGTATCATCGGGGTGGTGCTGAGTCAACTAAAAGTCAGAGGCGCTAATATGTGTGCATTACCTACTGTTGTACTTCCTCCGTTCCTAAATGTAAGTCTTTGTAGAGATTTCACTATGGACTACATACGGAGCAAAATGAGTGAATCTACACTCAAAATGCATCTATATACATCCGTATGTGGTTTATAGTGGAATCTCTATAAAGACTTATATTTAAGAACGGAGGGAGTATATTTTTCAATCATGCACTCTGTTCTCTTAATGATTAAGTGCGAACGAAATGGATGAGGGCAATAATGTTCATGTGCTAGAACAGAACTCTGGAAACTTGAATGGAAAGAACCTTTAAAGCAGGGGATTACCGAGAAATTATGTTGCATATTGTTGTTATAAGTCCTATAGGTTGCCAAAGTGATGGCATATGGTCCATGGTCTCTTAAGATGCGCTTATCCAGATTATCTCATCACTTGATTGATATAAACAAATGGTAAATTCTGTAGCTTTCTATAATGGTGGTGCACGGCTGCAGGCCAAAATTGAGCATGTTAATGTGTCAGGCATTCTGAGATCAATGACATGTTAATCTGGAAATAAATGAAAATAGCACCAAGCTTCTTAACATGGACATTCTCGACAGCTAGGTAATTATATAAAATATAATTATCTATATATACCGAAGTTTATGTATGTATGTCCAATTTATCCATTAACAATTTAGTACATCCTTGGTCCTCATGGTGCTGGCACTGAAGTATATGATTCTACTTTTCATTGATGCAACTGATGTACTGCCACACAAGGACAAATACTTTAGCTGTGTACTATAGGGAAAACATGATTCTTCCATCCTGAGACTCGGTGGTTGTTTTCAGAGAACTGCATCAGCTATTTTCTTATGCTTGCCTTGAATGGCATACTTCAATTCCACGTGCCTAAGAATAATTGAGTTGACCAAACCGGTTTTCCAAGTCTGTAACCCAGGTAACTAATTCTGGAACAGAGGAAGTTAGTAACTGGGACTTACAAACACATTATCACCTCTTGCTTACGTAAAAAGTACTCTACTCTTTGGAGGTGTTTGTTTTGGAACTTTGTAACGTTATTCATTCACAGCGGTATCAAATGACGCTTAATCTTGTTTGGTTAGTTTGGGCTGTAATCACATAAATACCACGGTATCAATTACCGATCCAGTGCAAATCTGATTCCGCTCAAAATCGTGTGTTAACAGAAACTGGAGCGACCCTCTCGCTGCTCTCCTAAAACTGTTACCACGTCCATAGCACAGCCCCATGGAGTTTGGCGGCGCCTCAACGTGGCGGCTGACAAGGCCACGGTCGCCGGTAGAGACTGGAGCATGCTGGTATAGCGTCCAGTGCTGACGATCACCACGACGGTGCGTGCCACCACGCCCACAGCCAGCTTCGGCTGCTGGCTTCAACAGCACATCATCCAGCTGATCGAGGCTGGAATTCTCGTCGTCATCGTCGGCGGCACTCTGAGCGAGGGTGGGGGCTGGGACGCAAGGCCAAGGGAGGGGATGGCGAGGATCTTGGAGACGAGGCAGTTTATGTGCTGGTCAGGGAGCTCTGGTCGGCAGCATCAAAGGCGGCAATGACACCAATGGTTTTTATTTTCAAAAAGAAGAACCCAAAAGGAGAACCCCGGCATGCGGTTTATGTGCTGGCCTGGGAGCTCTGGTTGGCAGCGTCAAAGGCGGTAATGACACCGATGGTTTTCTTTTTTCCAAAAAGAAGAACCCCGGCCTCTGCATCTCTTGATGCACACAACTATATTATTAAAGAATCAGGTTCGAAACAAGGTCTTAAAAAGTCTTACAAATATATAAAAACATGAAAAAGCCACAACAGGCTAAAACAGGCTAAGATGTATTAAAGACGCCGATGGGTGAACCAAACAAATTCTCAGTTTTCTCCATTCGCTTTAGGCTGGTTGTAATGAGAAGTATCATATACTAGTATCGTGCATACAATATTAGTCTATGATACTACTTCCGTAATGCATAGTATCATAAGTTAGGCCCTGTTTGGTTCTTTAATCCTAAGACTTTTTCTAGTCCCAACTAAAAAGTCCCTGGTCCCTAAAAAGTTTCTTGTTTGTTTTCAAGGACTAAAAAGTCCCTAGTCCATCCCTAAAGGTTATTAAATGATCATGTTATTCCTAGTATACAAAACCAACCAAACAACATCATAGGGCGGCGGGGCCATAGATGCAGGGAGAAGCATTGTTGGAAAAGTCCCAAAAAGTCCCAAAAAGACTCTCCTTGAGAGTCTTTCTCATTTAGTCCCAAAAAGCAACTTTTAGTCCCTAGTAGTCCCTCCCGTTTGGTTAAAAAGTCTCTAAGAGGGACTTTTTCTAGTCCCTACATCAAAAAGTCCCTGGAAACAAACACCCCCTTAGTATCTTAGAGTGCCTTATTAATTGCCATGCATGACACAAACTAATACAACATTTAATATGATACGGTATCATAATATGATACTACATCCTCTCTTTCCTCATTTAATTGTGTGCCACATCATCTAAAAAATCTAGTTAACATGCATGATACCACTTATGATACTCTCATTACGACCAGCCTTATAGTAAACGGTGAAACTCGATTGCGTTTGCGTTACCTTCCGTGAACCAAACACCTCAGTCCTACGTATGCTCTTTAATCTGTGCATCTTTCTAGAGAAGACATCTTGTCATTTGTCAAAGCTTTGCCTCGGAGTCGGCAGCTTGCAGGGCACGCACACTCAGCGTTGCAAAATTCAAAATTTCTAATCAGCCGGTGATGCTGCCGAAATATAACACACACACACACAGGCACGACAGGAGGCCTCCAGGGTCAGCTGCCAACCCGGCGCGATGCGCGGCGAGAACACAAAACGGTGCCCCGCCGCCCCGATGGAGCGTCGCAGTAAAAACTCGCGCGCCAGACGAGTACTGTCTCACGCCGATGGATGGAGTACCCCTCTTGCTCGGTGCTACGTAGCATGCTACAGCGGGCTACTGAAAAGGGTCCCCTCTTGCTCGCTCTTTGTCAAACATTGCCGGTCCCGAGCCCCATTTCTACACACCGAGCGTGGCCGTGGTGACTGGCGTGCTCCTCCCACTAGTGTAGAATCGGGCAATAGCACCGGTTCGTAAGGCCCTGTAGTGCCGGTTACATAACTAGCACTAAATTGTGGTCACTAAAGGCCCCCTCCTTTAGTACCGGTTCAGCACGAACCGGTGCTAAATGACAACCACGTGGCACGAGCCAGTTCCGGGGGCCTGGAGCCCTTTAGTACCGGTTGGTAAGACCAACCGATACTATAAGGTTTGGGGGGTTTTTAGTTTTATGATTTTTTTTCATTTAATTTTGTGTTTCCATTTTAATTCTTTTTCGTTTGCTGGTATTTTACGATACTACACATTGTACACGTTATTATATATATATATATATATATATATATATATATATATATATATATATATATATATATAATTTCTAGTAGAACCAATCATGCATCTATATATATCATCAATGTCTCACAAACCATCATATTAATTAATTCACACATACACACATTATAGCTATATACAATTTCTCCTACATATGCATGTTGCCTTCGGTGGCATTAGCCTTATTGGTGCCTTCGGAGCACGATGACAATTGGAAGTGGTTTTCATGGGGGCGGTAGCGGGTAATAGTATTCTCCCTTCGGATTTATGACCTGGTCGAGCAAAAATCCCGCTATTTCCTCTTGAAGTGCTTCTACGCGCTCCGTTTTTAGGAGCTTCTCCCGCACCTCTCTGAACTGTTAAGAAGGAGATCAATATGTTAGTTGTGTGACTAGATATCGATAATGGTGTAAAATTTGTGAATAGTGTTTTGACAAGCGTACCCATTCCTGTCTTTGAGATCTGCTCCTTTCGGACGCCATCATGCGCAAACGCAGAATGCACACAGATCAGTCCCCTGCGCCTGCTTCAGGGCCTTTACGAGAATGGAATTTGATCAGATAATAATTAATCAAGCATGATAATTAAAGAGATGGCAGCTAGCTAGCTAGCTAGTACTACTTAATTACTTACCTTGGGTCGAAACCATTGAAGCTTTTGTTTCCATTCGCCTTCCGTGACGGCGATGAACCTTGCCCAAGCCCTGCCCGCCGACAAAGAAAATGAATAAAGGGGTTATTAAATAGTTCATATCATAAAATGACAAACTAAATAGGCTGAGATATATAGTTAATAATGATTGAAATTACCTGTTGACTATCCCATACAAGATGTTATAGTCAGTTTTTTCTGAGATTAGTGAGTCCAGTACTTCAACTGTTCCGGCGTCAACTTTAATGATACACAAGACCCAGTGAAATCTGCATGCACACACGTTTGCATGTCTTAATTAAGCGGCATATGTAAGCAAAAACATGTAGCTAGCTAGTAGGCAAAAACAGAGAATTTGTAGTACAAGATAGTGTAACTCACTGGAAGTTGTAAGGAAGTACTATATCTTCATTGTATTTGAGGCGCTTCAAGAACTCTAGCATGATGTCCTCTACGGCCTTTTGATGACGTGCATCTATCTTCCATGTGTATTCATTAACGGTGTTTGGGTCAATGAACCCAATGCCATAGCGTCCACCTTTTCTCATTTCATACATCTTCATCCTGCATATAATACCACAGAAAAGAATATAGTGAGGATAATTATAGGTAATGATTGATTAAAAGGATCACTACAGCTAGCTTGAGACTTAAATTACAGAAAGAAATCACTTACAGACAATAGCAACTGACGATAGATTTGTCGAGTGCGTCTTGATTGTATAACTGAAACAGTTCAGAATACTCAACGGACAGAGCTTTCTCATGGTAGTAATGCCCCTCCTTGACATTCACCATGAGGGACACTCCATCGGAAATCTTGGTAATGTTCATGTACCATTGATGCAATTCATACATTCTCGTTGGGAGGTTCTTGACCTTGTCTGGCGCGACCAAAGGTTGGCCCCGGACATATTTCCGTTTTATTTCATCCTCTCTAAGCAAAGGCATGGGCTCGATCTCGAGGAGTTGTCCAACAGTGATGTTGAGAACTTCAGCCTGCATTATATGCTCCTCCGTTATTACCACATTGCCCACCTCGGGAACGTGCACTGTTTGCCCACAATAATATTGGGCGCGCGTACTGTCACCTGTTGTTGGCACAACAAGCGAGGGGATCGATTGCGCCGCCTGTTCTCCCAGCTGGGGAATGGTTTTCCCGCATTTTTTGGCAGCTGCTTCTTGTTTGCTCGATCCCGATGTAGACGTGCTCGCCTCCCTTTGTAGACGTGCTCGATTTAACTTCCTGATGTGGCGCTCATAGTCTGTGTCAACAGGCTTGGGAGCTGGTGGTTGAGCCATACGAATGAAGTGGTCAATCGTTTCCTCAGGCACTTTCTCCCTTGGCGGCGGTGGCGGTTTCGGTGCAAAATGGGCTTCCACCTCGGCCTTCGATATGGCTGTGATTTCCTCCTCGGACCTGTCATAAGACCTCTGCGGAAGAGGCTTGAGGCTTGGACCATATTTATATTGCTTGCCTCCGCCTGTACTTCCTGTACTACCTTGACTCGTACCGCTACGCACCATAGCTGCGGGGTGTCTCTTCTGCGATTGCTGAGGCGGCGGAGACGGCTGACGGGGCTGAGTTGGACGAGGAGGAGTGGCCTGAGGTTGTGCCGGACTTGGAGAAGGAGTGGACGTCTGACGCTGTGGTGGACTTGGAGGAGGAGGATTGTCCTGACACTTTGCCGGACTTGGAGGAGGAGGAGTGGCCTGACACTTTGCCGGACTTGGTGGACTTGCAGGAGCGGGAGTCTGCTGACTCGGTGGCGGACTTCGACGAGGAGTCGGCTGACGCGGTGTCGGTGGCCTTCGAAAGATGATGCAATCCTTTTTCCATAGGAGGATACGATGTTTGGCCTCTCCGAGAAAGCGCTCGCCGTCACCTCCAGCAATGTCAAGCTGTAGCTCCGAATATGGTGGGTCCACCACCTCATCAACAAAGACACGAGCATAGCCCGCTGGAATCGGGTTGCAATGGAAGGTTGCCTCGGGGGGATTTGTAAAAGCAAAGCCGTCCGCCACCTTCATGGATATGTTCTTCATTTTGACGTGTAGCTCGCAGTTAGTGTTCTCTGTGATTGCATTCACGGGGTATCTACCCAGCATTGCGTCGTCCGGGACGGAACCCACGCTGCTTCTCGGCATGGATGGGCCGGTGCTATCCAATTCTGGATCATCCGCTAGCTGCTGCAGCTGCTGAGACCCCCTTTGATGGGTAAGTGAGTCGATCTGCTCCTGCTGCCGCTAGAATTTGACTGCCAATTCCGCTTGACTTGCTTCTAGGCCTTGAAGGCGTTCATAGTCTCGCTTCCTCTGCTCCTCCTCCATCTTCCTCTTCTTCTCCTCCGCAATCTTCTTTCTCGCACGGGTTCTGTAGTCGATGTTCCATTCTGAAAACCCCTCATACCACGGAATAGCGCCCTTGCCTCGTGTTCTTCCCGGGTGTTCAGGATTTCCCAGGGCACGCGTAAGCTCGTCGTTCTCTCTGTTGGGCTGGAACACCCCCGATCGTGCCTCTTCTATTGCAACAAGTATCGCATCGTCGGCTCCCTTCAGACTTGCCCTCGTCGAAACATTGCCTGGGGGGCCAGCTCTTAGTAGCCGGAGTGACACCTGCATCCTCCATCTCTTTCTCAGACTTATCCCACTTAGGCATTGCCACCGCATAGCCACCTGGCCCCAGCTTATGAAACTTATCCTTTTTTTCGGCATTCTTCTTGTTTATTCTCGACCGTTCCTTAGCTAATTCCAAATCCTTGAATTTCACGAAATCGTCCCAATGATCACGTTGGTTCTCTAGTGTTCCCTTGAATACTGGAGTCTTCCTTCCTCCCTTGACGTACTTCTTCCATTCACGATTCTTGTGGTTCTTGAATGCAATCGCCATCATCCTAAGAGCAGCCTCCTTGACTTTCTGCACATCTGCTTCTGTGAAATGATCTGGTAGGGTGAAATGTTCCATGAGAGTATCCCAAAGCAGATCTTTTTGATCCTTGTCGACAAAAGTAACATCTGGACGTGGAGCAGCGTCCTCTTTGCCTTTTTGTCTTTTGTCTTTTGCTGGCTCTCTCCATTCTTGAAGGGAGATCGGGAGTTGGTCCTTCACAAGAACTCCGCACTGACGAACAAACTTGTCCGCAATCTTCTTAGGCGCTAATGGTTTGCCAGTAGGGCTGCATGCCTCGATATTGTACTTTACGCCCGGCTTCAACTTTTTGTTCGGGCCTCGTTTCGTCATTTTGCCTGAAGATTTGCTCGATCCGGATGGCTGAAAGAACAAAGATCGATTCGTTAATATATCTTCAAGTCATTTAAAACATGTGATGATCACCAAATGCCTGCTTATATAAATATATATACCTCGCCGATCTTTGTTGTTTCAGGATCAACATGTTCTTCGTCATCGTCATAATCGTAGTTCATGACTTCATCAATTTGGTCGTCGCGATCGAATATCATATCACCCTCTCCGCTGTTGTTTAGAAATTCGGAGCCTTCATAATCTTCTTCATTCTGATTATCATCTGGCCCGCGTATCATATCGAACATGGTCTGTTCTCCCTCTCTGTCGGTATTGTCTGCCATAGCTTTTGTTTAACTAATCCAAAAGAAATATAAAACAATTTAGTATTCAAATTACATCGTCTCGAATAATAGATATAATCTCGAATACATCGTCTAGAATAATAGATATAATCTCGAATACATCGTCTCGAATTTCATATAATATTGAATAGTACATCACTGGCTATTAGCTAACAAAGATCAAATACTACAGAAGAATCTAGGACACTCGCGGTTCCTCCGGCGCGGGCGGTGGACACCCAAAGAGAAGGAACCCTCACAGGATCATAGCTGAAGTGAGATCCCCGAAGAAACTGCCACGTATTGGAGAACCTGCCGCCCTCTAACGCAACCATGTAGCGATGGACGTGCTCGTCCTCCTCCCTGACACGGCGACGTACCACCTCCGGCGGGGCCGGGTCCCTCCGCACTGAAACTGGCCCACGCGAACGCCACCAAACGAGATTAGGGTCGACGACGGGACCCGGGGCCGGGTTCCTCATCAAGCGGCGCGCCCCTCCAGGCAGCACCTCCCAGTGCCAGCCCGGCGGAGCCCAGTCCCGGACATGGGTCGGCTAGACGTTGTCGCGGACGGGTCAACGGCGAGGATGCGGGCCGGGCATCGTCGAGAACAAATACTAGCTATATGCCCGCAAAAAGTAACATTTTTTAATGATTGAATTTTGATAACTAAAATTTCTAACATTTCTATATAACACTAATTATGCTAATCTAAATAATCTAAATAACACTAAAATTTCTAACATTTCTAACATTTCTATATAACACTAATTTCTAACATTTCTATATAACACTAATTTCTAACTGATTAAACACTAATTATATCCATCTAACATGCATTCATACATATATAATAGTGAAAAAATAATAATCTAAATAATCTAAACTAATTAAACATACAAAATACGTGTGTGTACTAATTAAACACTAATTATCTAAACTAATTAAACATACAAAATAATAATCTAAATAATCTAAACTAATTAAAGACTAATTATCTAAACTAATTAAACATGC
>NC_041389.1:486875568-486883907 GCF_002162155.2 Triticum dicoccoides | reverse complement strand
CGAGGCGACGGCCGGGGCGGCGACGGCGGGGACGGCGCGACGGGGACGGGGACGGCGCGACGGGGATGGGCCTGGGGCGGCGACGGAGACGAGGGCGGCGACGGGGACGGGGGCGGCGACGGGGACGGGGGCGGCGATGGAGACGATCGAGGGCGGCGGCGACGGCGACGGAGACGGAAACAGAGGAACGAACAAAGAGGGAAACTGAAATTTTCGTAGTCGTTATATATATAGAAGGCACCTTTAGTACTGGTTGGAGCCACCAACCGATACTAAAGGCCTGTTTTGGCCAGGCCAAGCGGCGGGAAGCTACCCCCTTTAGTATCGGGTGGTGGCACAAACCGGTATTTAAGGCCCCCCCTTTAGTATCGGTTTGTGCCACGACCCGGTACTAAAGGGGGTGCGCTGGCGCAAGTGCGGTGCGGCAAGTTTAGTCCCACCTCGCTAGTCGAGGGGCTACCGCACTGGTTTATAAGCCCCAGTGCAGTAGCTCTCTCGAGCTCCTCTCCTAACCAGGCCTACTAGGCCTACCTGTCTTCTTCGCCTAGTGGGCCTACTCGGCCTTCGCGGGCCTGCATCCTGGCCCAACGAAAGGTTGTCTCGCTAGTCGTATGCAGGCCGCTTTGGCCCAGTAGGCGGGATTTTTTTAGCTTTATTTTTTTTATTTATTTTTGAGTTATTTTTGCTGTATTTAGAGTTTCTTTGTGAATATTTTTGCTTTAGGTACAAAAAATTACAAACTTTCTGTTAGTGCCGGTAGATTTCAAATTTGAATAGTTTAAATTTTGAATTATTTGAAATTTGTGTGAATCACTAGTTTGTGAACAACTTAACTTTGAAAAAAGTTTTTTCAGTGATTCTTTTTTCTTATGTTTAATATTAGTGTGTTTTATCATTATATTCAATTTAGTAATGCTTAGGTTATTTAAAAAATGAAATGCCTTTGTAACAGTTCAGTTTTCATCGGAAACCCTGATACTTCGAAAGAGATTGTCCATTTTGTACACGAAGTGCATCCAGTTTTTGCCGTAACCCTCTCTACTTTCTTGCACATGCTATTTGTATGAAATGCATGAAAAGAATTTATTTGCACATAAAATTTCTTCACGTTTCAAATGCCAAAACACATAACTACCCTAACTATTACAGACATTCCCTCCTGGGTGTGAAACACAGAAGAAAGTGATGATGAAGCCGATCACATCCCAGATCTTTGGGTGTGAAACTTTTTCTTCGCGTGTGTCCCTTTGCGCCGTAACCATGGAAAATCTTCATCATTTAACGAGATGCTTGGGTCAATATTCACAGTGAATGGAGCAATTTCATCAAACTTTTCATAATCTTCTGACTTGTCTATCTTGTCATCCACTCCCACGATGTTTCTCTTCCCAGAAAGAACTATGTGCCGCTTTGGCTCATCGTACGATGCATTCGCTTCCTTATCTTTTCTTTTTCTTGGCTTGGTAGACATGTCCTTCACATAGAAAATCTGTGCCACATCATTGGCTAGGACGAATGGTTCGTCTACATACGCAAGATTGTTGAGATCCACTGTTGTCATTCCGTACTGCGGGTCTTCCGTTACCCCGCCTCGTGTCATATTGACCCATTTGCACCGAAACAAAGGGACCTTTAAACCACGTCGATAGTCAAGTTCCCATATGTCCTGTATATAACCATAATATGTTTCCTTTCCCGTCTTGGTTTCTGCATCAAAGCGGACACCACTGTTTTGGTTGGTGCTCTTCTTATCTTGGGCGATCGTGTAAAATGTATTACCATTTATCTCGTACCCTTTGAAAGTCATTATATTCGAAGATGGTAACTGGGACAGCAAGTACAGGTCATCTTCAATAGAGGTGTCATGCATGGTACGTATCTGCAACCAGTTGGCGAAACTCCTGGTTTGTTCATGTGTAATCCAGTCATCAGACCGCTCCGGGTGCTTGGAGCGTAGCAAATTCTTGTGTTCATCCATATACGGAGCCACCAAGGTGGAATTCTATAGAACTGTGTAGTGTGCTTCAGTGAGAGAATGTCCGTCCATACATATTATTTGTTCCCCTCCTAGCGTGCCTTTTCCATCCAGTCTGCCCTTATGCCGCGATTCAGGAACACCAATCGGCTTAAGGTCAGGAATAAAGTCAATACAAAACTCAATGACCTCCTCATTTTGATGGCCCTTGGAGATGCTTCCTTCTGGCCTAGCACGGTTATGAACATATTTCTTTAAGACTCCCATGAACCTCTCAAAGGGGAACATATTGTGTAGAAATACAGGACCCAAAACGTTAATCTCTTCGCATAGGTGAACTAGGACATGCGTCATGATGTTGAAGAAGGATGGTGGGAACACCAACTCGAAACTGACAAGACATTGCACCAAATCATTCTGTAACCTTGGTACGATTTCTGGATCGATTACCTTCTGAGAGATTGCATTGCGAAATGCACATAGCTTCACAATGGCTAATCGAACGTTTTCCGGTAGAAGCCCCCTCAATGCAACCGGAAGCAGTTGCGTCATAATCACGTGGCAGTCATGAGACTTTAGGTTCTGGAACTTTTTCTCTGCCATGTTTATTATTCCCTTTATATTCGACGAGAAGCCAGACGGTACCTTAATACTGAGCAGGCATTCAAAAAAGATTTCCTTCTCTTCTTTGGTAAGAGCGTAGCTTGCATGACCCTGATGTATGCCATCTTCTGCGTGCATACGTTGCTGGTCCTCCCGTGCCTCAGGTGTATCTTTTGTCTTCCCATACACGCCTAAGAAGCCAAGCAGGGTCACGCAAAGATTCTTCGTCACATGCATCACGTCGATTGCGGAGCGGACCTCTAGGTCTTTCCAATATGGCAGGTCCCAAAATATAGATTTCTTCTTCCACATGGGTGCGCGTCCGTCCGCGTCCTTTGGAACAGGTTGTCCGCCAGGACCCTTTCCAAATATCACCTTCAAATCCTTGACCATATCATGTACATCAGCACCAGTACGGTGGCAAGGCTTCGTCCGGTGATCCGCCTCACCTTTGAAATGCTTGTCTTTCTTTCTTACGGGATGCCTGCTCGGAAGAAATCGACGATGTCCCAGGTACATATTCTTCTTACAACTCTTCAAATATATACTGTCGGTATCATCCAAACAGTGCGTGCATCCGTGGTATCCCTTGTTTGTCTGTCCTGAAAGGTTACTGAGAGCAGGCCAATCATTGATGGTCACGAACAGCAACGCCTTTAGGTCAAATTCTTCCCCCATGTGCTCATCCCACGCACGTACACCTGTTCCATTCCACAGTTGTAAGAGTTCTTCAACTAATGGCCTTAGGTACACATCAATGTCGTTGCCGGGTTGCTTAGGGCCTTGGATGAGCACTGGCATCATAATGAACTTCCGCTTCATGCACAACCAAGGAGGAAGGTTATACAAACATAGAGTCACAGGCCAGGTGCTATGGTTGCTGCTCTGCTCCCCAAAAGGATTAATGCCATCCGCGCTTAGACCAAACCATACGCTCCTTGCGTCATCTGCAGACTCCTTTCCGTACTTTCTTTCGATTTTTCTCCACTGCGACCCGTCAGCGGGTACTCTCAACTTTCCGTCTTTCTTACGGTCTTCTCTGTGCCATCGCATCGCCTTGGCATGCTCTTTGTTTTGGAACAAATGTCTCAACCGTGGTATTATAGGAGAATACCACATCACCTTGGCAGGAATCTTCTTCCTGGGGCGCTCGCCCTCGACATCACCAGGCTCATCGCGGCTGATCTTATAGCGCAATGCACCACATACCGGGCAAGCGTTCAAATCCTCGTACTCACCGCGGTAGAGGATGCAATCATTAGGGCATGCATGTATCTTCTGCACCTCTAACCCTAGAGGGCAGACATCCTTCTTTGCTTCGTACGTACTCTCGGGCAATTCGTTGTCCTTTGGAAGCATATCCTTTATCATTACCAGCAACTTTCCAAATCCCTTGTTAGATACACCATTCTCTGCCTTCCATTGCAGCAATTCCAGTGTGGTGCCCAGCTTTTTCTTGTCACCTACGCAATTCGGGTACAACAATTTTTTGTGATCCTCTAACATGCGCTGCAACTTCTTCTCCAAATCACTTGCGCAGTTTCTCTTTGCATCGGCAATGGCCCGACCTAGATCATCAACGGGCTCATCTGATGCCTCTTCTTCAGCTTCTTCCCGCATTTCCGGCTCAGCTTCTTCTCGCATTACCGGCTCATCTTCTTCTACCATTGTTGTATCATCGTATTCAGAGAACCCATGGCCAGGATAGCTGTCGTCGTTCTCTTCTTCTTCATTGTCTTCCATCATAACCCCTCTTTCTCCGTGCTTGGTCCAAACATTATAGTGGGGCATGAAACCGGACTCAAACAGGTGGACGTGAATGGTTCTTGACGTAGAGTAATTGTGACCATTCTTACAGCCAGCACATGGACAAGGCATAAACCCATCCGCCCGCTTGTTTGCCTCAGCCGCAAGCAGAAAAATATGCACGCCCTCAACGAACTGGGGAGAGCATCGGTCATCGTACATCCATTGCCGGCTCATCTTCATTACACAACACCGAATAAACCAAATTAATACAAGTTCATACAACACTTAAATGCAACAAACAAATAACTCTCTAGCTAAAGCATTTAAATGCAACAACAAATACGATCAAGATCGCAACTAAGGTAACAATTGATCCAACAGCATAATGATACCAAGCCTCACTATCGATGACATATTTTCTAATCTTTCTAATCTTCAAGCGCATTTTCTCCATCTTGATCTTGTGATCATCGACGACATCGACAACATGCAACTCCAATTCCATCTTCTCCCCCTCAATTCTTTTCAATTTTTCTTTCAAGTACTTGTTTTCTCTTTCAACTGAATTTAACCTCTCGACAATAGGGTCAGTTGGAATTTCCGGTTCACATACCTCCTAGATAAAAATAACTATGTCAACTCTATGGGTATAATTTGTCATAAACACGAAATGCAACAAATAGTTTTAAAAGAGAATATACCACATCCGAATCATAACAAGGACGAGGGTCGACGGGGACGGATATCAAAACCATGGCACTATGTATAACAAACAACGTATGGGTAAGATAATTATTACATGATTAACTATATATTCAAATCACACAAACATCAATTTTTTATATAAAATTTCATGAACAAGAGGCTCACCACAAGGTGGTGCCGGCGACGGGACGGTGCGGGCGATCGACGGTGGTTACGACGGAGATTTAGAAGGCACTAAGTAAACCACACTTACATATGCAAACTAAGTGTTATTTTTGACCTCAAATTGCATATAAATCAAATACTAGCACATATATATATTTCCTCCCAAATTACTAAACTCAAAAATTAATAACTATATAAAGCATTGCAAGAGCTAATCTAGCAATGAGAGATGAAAGGACAAAGTTGCTAACCTTTGTGATCACTTGAATGGATGGGGGCCTTCAAATCTTGACAAATTTTGGGCAAAATGTGTGATGAGCTCGAGGGGAAGAGGAAGAACAGAGAGGGAGGGGAAAGGGGGAAGAACAGAGCGAGCTAGACGAAGGGTTTATATGCAGGAGGACCGATAGTACCGATTCGTGGCACGAACCGATACTAAAGGTGCTGGAGGGAGCCCAGACTGACAACATCCTGCCACCACCCTCATTAGTACCGGTTCGTGGCACGAACCGGTGCTAAAGATTAGCCACGAACCGGTACTAACGAGAGCGGCCCGGCTAGCCGTTGGAACCGGCACTAATGTATACATTTGTGCCGGCTCTAATACAAACCGGCACTAATGTGCTTCACGTTTGACCCTTTTTCTACTAGTGTCCGCACCGATAGCGTGCTCCTCCGCACCGATACTCGCTATAAATACACGTACGCACATCCAGCCATTGGAGGAGGTTCCATTCCATTCTGTTCAGCCTCGTAGCCGCACTCACTCACCGGCCCCAGCTTCCCTTCTTCGTCGTCTTCTTCTTCTTCTTCTTTTTCTTGGCGGCTCATTTGGTCTCCGTGCTGAACCAGATGGCGGTAAGTGTGCTGTGAGCTACGGAAAGCCTCCATGCCAGCAACTTCACCCAGAATCGGAGTCCTCATTATCGTTTGGTCTTGCTTGCAGAAGGCGCGGAGGCGTCGCGTGCCGGCGTTCGGGGAGTGGAACTACAACTACCACCACGACGAGCCGGAGGCGACAGCGGCACTTCCGCCGGCCGTTGTTGCACCGGCCGCGTGGTACGCCACGCCGGAGCCGGAGGCCTGCAGCGACGTGTGGTTCAGGTACTCGCCTCCCCCGCGCAAACCCACGCCCAAGAAGCAGGCGAGGAGGCGGCCCGAGGGCGACGTGTCCCGGGAGCGTTCCAAGGCGTCCTGGGACGCCGCCGTGGCCAAGAGCGGCGACTCCAGGCGGGTGGTGCAGCCGGTCGACGGGGACCTGTACCGGGTGCCACCACCGGAGCTCGCCTCCCACCGGCGGCCAACGAAGGTACGTACGGCCGCCAAGAAAGAATGTTTCTCTTTATTTTTGTCGTGATTGTTGGAGCTGACCGCTCTTTGTTTGAATGCGTTTTAAATGCAGAAGTGGAGCCTGTGGATGGGATGCCTGGGCCTCAACTCATGCGTCGACTGAACCCAACATGTCCTGATGATCGATGGGATGCTGCGTGCATGTACATCGGCAGTGTTTATTTGCCCTTTCTGTTGGATATACACTAGTTCTGTCCGGTTGGTAATATAGGTGGTTTTACAACCTCGAAGTAATTTTTATTACGATTCATGTGCTTTGTACTTTCGGTGAAGTTTGATAATAATAGATCTAAATCATTTTTTGCAAAAAAGAAGTGTATACTTCTGTCTCTCTCGTCGTGCATGCGCTTTCATGGCTTGTGGTACGATGGTACTTCCTCCGTCCGGAAATACTTGTCATCAAAATAAATAAAAGGGGATGTATCTAGATATATTTTAGTTTTAGATATAACCCTTTTTGTCCATTTTGATGACAAGTATTTTTAGACGGAGGGAGTACATGGCTAGTACTGGCACTGGCAACACTAGAAGTGTAGAATTTCTCTTCATTTTGTGTAATGGGGCAACATCTCGTCTTGTGCTAGTACGTTTGTTGCCTCAAGTCATTTCTGATCAATTTTGATGTGCAAGCGAGTTTATTGGGGGTGTTTGTCGTCATTCACTTCAGAGATTCAGAGATGGCGACTGATAGACGAGCACGTACTACAGCCCACCGTTCTGCTGCATGAGGAGCAGTTCGTGTGGGCCCGTGAAGTCTGGTGAATCTGGTACGCGCATTGATTACGGCAGTTGGGCAATAGTTGCTGTGAACTCACTGGTTTCCTCGCGCGTGCAGCCGTGTCATTCAACTCGATCGGCCAAGCCATGCGCGCACACACACACTGTCGCAGCCGTGTGTGTCCACCGCAGTGAGTGAGAGTAACTATTTCGGCATGTGGCTGCTTTTGGCATACATAAGTCGAGCAAGCCAAAAGTCACAAATCCGTACGACGACTGAGCGAGATCGAGGTCGAGCGAAGACCTGTAGGTGTGGGTTTGTAGTAGTACAAGAACATAACCGCAGCGATAACTCGGACCTACCGCCCCGGAGTATTAGCTAGGTGCAACAGCGGATCCTTCTTCGAAAAAACATGTAGTGCATTTTCCTTTCTCGTTGAGTGGCCAAATTTTGGCTCAAAGTTCAAACAAAACAAGGCTTGGGGGTTTTCACGGGGAATATTGCCCTGCCCTCCGAGTTTCATGCATATCTTATCTTGCTATTGCGCGCGCGCTCGTGCGAACCCTCGATTTCGAACAGGCCGCAGTCTCCCGATTTGGAAAGCAGGCAGCGGGTTAAGTAGGGGAAGGGTTATGGGCTAATTATGGTGGCCCCCCTGAAAATCAGGGGGGAGAGATTAGATGTAGATTAATGGGTGGGCCTGAAGCCTGTGCACGTCTTCGCTGGCTTTTGCGTGCATGTGGTGGGGTCCAACACGATTCAAGGGAGGCTGTCGGAGGGTGCGAGGCTTTCGATCGAATCGATCGCTCCAACGAGCGAAGGCCGAATTTCGTGTTTTGACCCTTTTGACAAAGAATTTCAGGATGACCCCTGTTTGATTTATTTTTTTGAGATTTGACCCTTTTTCCTACCACCAGGGCCTCTGGCGGTAGGGTTACACAGCCTACCGCCAGGGACCCTGGCGGTAGGAAACTTATCCACGTCAGCGCGCGGAGACGGCACCGTCCCCCTCCGTCGCACCCTACCGCCAGGGGCCCTGTCGGTAGGCTGTCTAACCATACCGCCAGGGGTCCT
>NC_041389.1:486863332-486875019 GCF_002162155.2 Triticum dicoccoides | reverse complement strand
CCCGTCGGCAGTTCATCCTTTTCTCTCCAAAGTCGCCCCTCTCTCCCTCTCTCATCTCGTCCACTCCCCCCCTTGGATCTTCACCGATTCTTCACCGTTTTGGCGGATCGAGATGGCCCCAAGGAGAGAACCATAAGCTCCTCCGATCCCTCCAATTAGTTTTTGCAAACTTGCTTCCGATTCGACACATTATTTGCTTGAAATCCCTCATGTTTTTGAACTTAGATTGGATTTTTTTTCACCTAAGATTGATTGTAGTTGTAGTTCTTAGTTCTTTAGTAAGTAGTGGTATTGGATATGAACTCTAATCAATAGTTTATATGTTAGTGTGAAGATGAACCCTAGTTCATAAATTTTTTTGTTAAAAAAATTATGATGTAATGTTGATATGAGGAGAACCCTAGTTTGATGATGCATGTGATATGATGATATGATCTAGTGTGAAGATGAACCCTAGTTTGATGATGCATGTTGATATGATGATATGAAGATGTTGTTTGGAAAATTTTATTTAAAAATATGAAGATATGATGTATGTCGGAGTTTTTTTTTTGATATGATGCATGTTGATATGATTTGATCCATCATGTGTAGTAGATGTTGTTGGAGGAATATGCTTAAAATTTTATTTTAATATGATTTGAGTTCATTGTTTGTTTGTGTATGCTTATGCTTATGGTGCTTTTGTTTATGAAACTCTATTAAGGCGGCCACCTCTTGCGGACAACATCGGCCCACGGTACTGCATGCTGGACTGGGCATTCGACCAGGGTCATCGTGCCCGTTTCATAGAGAACGGAGAGGTAAGTGATATGAAAGAAATTTTGATCAAAGTTTTCGGATTGATGGAAACGATTTCCTAACTTTTGGCGTTCACTTTTTGACAGACGCTCCAGCCACTGCACATGAGGGGTCACGGGGTTCATGGGCATATGGACTACGACGAGCGCTACACGTCGTTCTTCAAGAAAGCCCGTATGTTAGGTTTCGTGTTGTAGTTCAAGCGTCGGCCGCCGACGCTTGTCCACGCGGCTCTCACAGCTCTAATTGACCGGTGGAGACCGGAGACCCATTCTTTCCATCTGCCATGCGGGGAGATGACGGTGACCCTAGAGGACTGGGGGATGATTACTGCAATGCCGATCGAGGGTCATGCACTCACCGGTCGAGTGGAGAGGACCAACTGGCAGGAGAGGGTCACCACCCTCATCGGCGACTGCCCCGGTGCCAAGAGTAACCGTACATCCGGTGTGCCGTTGATCTGGATCTTGGAGCACCGGAAGACATGCCCCGAAGGTGCAGACGAGGCGACTGTGGAGTGGTATGCGAGGGCCTACTTGTGGTATCTTCTCACGGAGCTCGTGTTTCCAGATAGCTCCGGGAACTCTGCCAACTGGGCATATCTGTTCTTCCTAGCAGACTGGGATGCATGGTACAGTTGGGGGACCGCATCTCTCGCCTACCTATACCGTTCGGTAAGAGAGTGTCTAATTGCCTACCTACCTACGAAAGTGTGTCCACGACATTTTCTTATATCGGATCCTCATTTGATGTTTTGCAGCTTGACGATGCAACGTAGAGGACGGGAGACAAGTCCAACATGGGTGGCTTTGTCTGGGCCTTCTCCATTTGGATGTGGGAGCGGCTGTCGGTGGGGCGTCCGGAGAAGATGCCAAGACGCCCATGAGAAGACTATAGCGAAGACGGCGATGAGACTCGAAACCCCACCGTAGCTTATGAGTGGGACATTGTCAAACTCTACACGGGCCTAAACAAGACTTCGTACAAGATCTACACCAACGAGTTGGACGCTTTGACGCATACGCAGGTATATGAACTCGCTCAACACCTTTCTCTTTGATTCCACTTTTGACCGAGAGTGGGAACTTACCAATGTATATGTAATAGGTAAACTGGTGGCCGTATCATGACCGAGAGTGGGCCTTCGATCTGAACGTGATGTGTGAGGCCGACAAAGGTCTCTGGCGTTGCATCGTGCCCATGATCTGTGTGTACGCCGTCGAGTGGCACTTGCCACACTGCGTGGCCACGCAGTTTGGGATTTATCAGGATACCCCACCAGGCCAGCCCACCGATACCGACGGCCACGCGCTCCACCTGTGAGCGCTTTGTTCTCCGTGCCCATGATTTCATTACGCTTATCATGTTTCTTGTTGCTTATGATGATCTCATTGCGCTTATGATGATTCTTGTTGCTTATGCCTTGCAGGATGAGCCGGCAGAAGAATCAGTCAATCACAGACTGGGGAGAGGAGCATAAGACTCATGTGACGGAGTGGAACCGGCGGAGGCTCCGTAAAGACGTGGAGAGGAAAGTGACTAACTGGGATGATTACCTGGGCCGACACATGAGGTGGTACAATGATGGCCAGAAGCACCGTCTTCGTCTCAGGACTCAGTGGACGGCGGAAGACATCGCGGAGCTGGAGAGGGATGAGCCCAAGGAAGAGGCCTACCAGGCCGGCATCAGAGACATGCACAGTGTATTTAGGGAGTTTGCACCCCTCATCAACAGAGTGGTAAGTTTGAACCGATGGTTGTATTTAAATTAGTTTATTCGTCATCGTGACTAACTTATGCCGTTGCAGTCTGGTGAGCTGAACAGATGCATCTTCGAAGCCTCAGATCCACTAGGTGATATCCCCGGGAGCGTACAATCCGAGAACAAAATGAGGGGGACGGTGAAGGTACAATTTCAGCCTCTTCAGAACAGATGCATCTTGTTCACTTGCAATCAGTCGATCTGATACTTATTATGCCCTTGTTTCATTGTGAGTGCAGAAGTTCGTGAAGCGTTGTCGCAAGCTGGTAGGGCTGCTTGGGTGTGCTGGAGCTGGGTCAGTTGAAGCTTATCAGCCTGTAGCCTCACAGGGTCACATCGCCTCATCGAGCCATGCTCCCTCGTTGTCTAGGTTGGTTGAGGATGAGGAGGAGGAGGAGGAGGAGGAGGAGGAGGAGGAGGATGAGAGAAACGGGGAGGAGGAGTACGATGAAGATTATGTACCTCCACCAACTCAAACATCTCAAGCATCTCAGCTGCCGAAGAAGAGGAATCCGAAGAAGAAGGATTTGCTGAGTCCAGACCTTTTCCAGAGACCGGTTCCTCGACGGCTCAAGAAGAAGACCGAAGAGACTCGTTCAAAGAGTAACGAGGACCGTACCTCCAAGAGGGGAAGGAGCAACTAATTATGCTCTTCGATACTTGGCTCTTTTGGTTTGGTTGAACTTGTCTAGTGGTTATGAAACTACGTGGAACTATGTGTTTGCTATTTGTGGATCTATGTGTTTGCTACTACGTGGAACTCCCTTGAAGTTCGTTTGAAATGTTATATGCACAAGTTATCTAATGTTGATCTATGTGATGCCCAAGTTTAATTGTTTAAAATCTGTGATTGCTGTCATATTTGTAAAACTTGCTGTACATTGCTGTCATATTGCATTCGAAAACAAACAACCAAATGAACTAGAAACAACAAAACACAGGACCCTACTGCCAAGGACCATGGCGGTAGGTTCACACAGCCTACCGCCAGCCACCTTGGCGGTAGGGTGCACCTACCGCCAGGGCCCTTCCATTCTTCGTTACAGAAACATTACACTGGAAAACACAGGACCCTACCGCCATGGGCTCTGGCGGTAGGATCGCACAACCTACCGCCAGGACCCATGGCGGTAGGGTGCACCTACCACCAGGTCCACTGCACATTTCGTTACAGAAGGTTTGTACGGCAAAACTCAGCTACACCCTACCGCCAGGTGCTCTGGCGGTAGGTTTAGACAGCCTACTGCCAGGCCTCCTGGCGGTAGGTACTTATCCACGTCAGCACAGTCAAACGGCCGCCGTCCCCCTCCGTCGCACCCTACCGTCATGGGACGTGGCGGTAGGATGTCTAACCCTACCGCCAGAGGCCCTGGCGGTAGCAAAAGGGTCAAATCCCGATTTTTTTTGCAACCGAGGTCAGATCTTGAATTTCTTACCAAAAGGGTCAAAACACGAAATTCGGCCACGAGCGAACGCGAAGGAGCGTTTCCGGCAAATTTAACAGTTTTGATCTCTGGATGAAATCATTTCATAAAATGAACTGCTCCTAAAAAATTCACTCAGCTGACCGTTTTGAGTGGCGCCTAACACGGGGGCGCCACATCCTATGGTGCAGCGTCTAGCATGCAGGCATTGCACTTCTGTCCAGCGTGGCAGCCCCGGGGCCCGCACCGAGCAGTGCAGCGCCTAGCCCGTAGGCGCTGCACATTGACTTAAGCCGCATCGGGGCTGCCCTCTCCATCCGAACAACAGTTATCCCCATCGAGTAGTGGCGGCGGCGGCCCTCTCCTCTCCCCCTCTACACCCCCTCTCAAGAATGAAGCAGATCTGAAGTTTTTGGCCTTGAGTTTCTCCCCTAATCCCTCGTACAAGGTAAACTCCTCCGATCCCTTTCTTTTCCTCCGTAAATTTGTTCACATTTGTCTCATTTAGCCAAGTTTTGATGGAACCCTTGATTTGCTTGGATTTGATTTTTATATGATAAATTGAAATAGCGTGGTGTGATGTAGGATTTGTAGTCATTGTGGAACCTAGATTGTTCACGTTTTGGTGGTACCCTTGTGTAGATTTGTAATATTGATATAGATTTGTGTGATTAGGATTAGTAGATGATTGGTAATCATTGTTGGACCCTAGTATTTATGATGGGTATTTGTGATGATTGTTGACATCCTTTCATTGTATATTTTAGATTAATATTCAACTTTCCTCTTAATGTTTACCGATTGTTGAATACGTATGAAATAATGCTCACATATGTTTATTGTTTGAAAATTTGTAGGATAGTTTGGCTTCTCGATGATCACTGGGACATTCGACATCGGGCATACTTTATGTCGTGGAGCAGCGGGTAATAATGAAAGTGGCCGGTATTATGAATTTTGTGTTTATTTCAAACACAAATGCCCCATATGTAATTTTCTGATTTGTTTGTTTGTAGGAGCTTGCATCTCTGAAGATTCGGTCTCACGGAGTCATCCTTGAAGCGACGCAGTATGATGAGCGGTACACACCGTAAGGGCAATAGTTGTTGTGAATTCACTGGTCTCTCCACGCGTGCCATACAGACACACTGTCGCGGGCGTGTCATTCAACTCGATCGGCCAAGCCATACACATACACACCGTCGCAGCCGTGTGTGTCCACCGCAGTGAGTGAGAGTAACTATTTCGGCATGTGGCTGCTTTTGGCATGCATAAGTCGAGCAAGGCCAAAAGTCACAAATCCGTACGACGACTGAGCGAGCTCGAGGTCGAGCGAAGACCTGTGGCTGTGGGTGTAGTCCTTGAACTGCATAGTAGTACTAGTACAAGAACAGAACCGCATCGATAACTCGGACCTACCGCCCCAGTCTACTAGCATTAGCTAGGTGCAACAGCGGATCCTTCTTGGAAATACATTTCGTGCATCTTTCCTTCTCGTTGAGGGGCCAAAGTTTCGGTTCGAAGTTCAAACAAAACAAGGCTTGAGTTTTCACCGGGAATGTTGCCCTGCCTTCCGGGTTTCAAGCGTGTCTCGTCGGACAAGCCTGCAGAGGAGACTGCCCACGCTTGCTTGAATGCTGCTTCCAACCGCTCTTCTGATTCTGAACGATCGGCGTTCTGTTCACTACCAATTGACATGACCTTTCCTATTATCACCAGTAAGCCTTGCAGTCACCCTTAAAGAATATTAAACCGTGTAGTCGTGTCGACGTGTTTTTGCCCCTTGATATTTGTCTATCCAACATCTAGTACCCAGACGAAATAGTCGGTTTGCAGTAATATTTTCTTCCTGATGGCCTCCACCACCACTTAACTTCATTATCGATGATATGCCAAATTTAACGTCCAAATAACGTAAGTTTCTTCCTCGCAAATTTTTTAAGTGAATTTCTGTTTTTTTTTGAAAAGAAGGATGATCCCCGACCTCTGCATCTGGGCGATGCATACGGATACTTTATTAATTATTCTCACAAGACCTTACAAAGTCATACAACAGTAAGACTAAAGCCACCGTCTAAACAACAAATGTCGCTACACCTATCCAGTTGATGAAGGGGCGCGGATAGCCTAGGCCTAATACCAAACAGACATCGCAGCCAAACCTAACATCTAAGACCTGAGACCCCAACCTAGCCACTTGCCGGGTCTGGAGCACACACTGGTCCGGCGTGCTCTCAGAGGCCGCCGCCGTCAACTGCCACCGCTCCATCTTCAGAACTGTACTGATGCATCAACCTTGCTCGATCTAGCTATCGTCGACGCCACCACGGCGCCCAACGGCACCTCCTCCCTGCGCGCAAACAGTTGAGCACATCGCGGTCGCCACTGATACACTTCAGCGCCATGCTGCCAAATACCACCAGCCAACACAGCTTGAAGTCCTTGGAAGATCTGTCGTGCGTAGCACCTGCCGACCAGGCATGACAAAGCGTAGCACCTGTCGGTCAGGCATGACTTGACATCTCCACCGAAGCTCCGTGCAAGACGAAGCTGTCGTGGTTCTAAGCCTGACAGTAGAGTGGGGGATAGGTATGGAGAGGCAAGGTCCTAGCTATGGAGAAGTTGTAAGCACAAAGGATGTACGAGTTCAGGCCCTTCTCGGAGGAAGTAACAGCCCTACGTCTCGGAGCCCGGAGGCGGTCGAGTGGATTATGAGTATATGAATTACAAGGTGCCGAACCCCTCTGCCTGTGGAGGGGGGTGGCTTATATAGAGTGCGCCAGGACCCCAGCCAGCCCACGTAGGAGAGGGTTTAAGGTGAGTTAAGTCTGGGGCGTTACTGGTAACGCCCCACATAAAGTGCCTTTACTATCATAAAGTCTACTTGATTACAGGCCGTTGCAGTGCAGAGTGCCTCTTGACCTTCTGGTGGTCGAGTGAGTCTTCGTGGTCGAGTCCTTCAAGTCAGTCGAGTGTGTCCCTCGTTGGTCGACTGGAAGGCGACTTCTTCTAAGGGTATCCTTGGGTAAGGTACTTAGATCAGGTCCATGACCCTACCCTAGGTACATAACCCCATCATTAGCCCCCGAATGGATTGAGGCTTCGAGTGAGGAAGGAGTTGATGTCATTTCCGATTAACCTTTGTGCTCTGGTCGTGCGTTGTCTTGGATCAAAGAATCTCTTCGTCGACAGGGAGCAACTTGCCTTCAGTCGACTCGATCCATTCTATTTTTGCGTCTAGTGATCTTTCGGGCTTCGACGATCTCCGAGCGACGGATCGCCGGAAACACCGCGTCTGACAGACTGATTTGCTGTTCGCGGATTCCGCGGGATGCGAAATTTGGGGACGCGCGCGAAGCGGGGCGGACCGCGGCGTTCGGATGGGACGGGGCATGGACGCCTCGATCTCCGCGCCGCCTTTTTCGCCACGTATCCTGTCTGCATAACTGCTCTCAGATATGATTAGATCGACGGGCCCACCTGTCATCCACTCGGAAGGGACCTTATAAATGTGCCCGGCGAGGATTTCTGTGCTGCGCCTCAGCATTCTCTCCCTCTCTCTGCTTCCTTCTTCCCCGCCCAGCGTGCTCGCTCTCGCCCCCGCACCACTTCCCTTCGCGCATCTCGCCGGCGACCATGGCCAAGGAGAAGACGGTGGCGCTGGAGCGTGCAAAGAAGGCGTCGGCGTCGGAGAAGGCGAAGGGGAGATCCACCAGCCGCGGAGGGTGCTCGTCCAGATCCCGCCTGCCGAAGGGCTGGGTCCAAGGAGACTGGATCCAGTCGACCATCACGGAGAATGACCTCCTCGACATGGCCAACGAAGGCTTGATCCCTCACGGAGCTGCGAGGCTTCCGGGGAAGGAATGGCAGCCTCAGCTAGAAGAGGGTGAGTGTGTGCTTTTGGCCACCCATGTCGATCGCGGGTTTTCCTTGCCGCCGAGTGTTTTCTTCCGTGGCTTCTTGAATTTCTTCGGAGCGCAGCTCCACCACTTTACCCCAAACTCCATTGCCTATCTTGCTGCGTTCGTGTCCATGTGTGAGGGTTTTTTGGGCTGTCGTTCGCACTGGGGTTTGTTCAAACATATATTCACGTGTCGCTCTCAGACCGTGAAGAAGGCAAGCCCAGGTGATGAGAGAACCCGAGTCGTCCAAATGTGTGGGGGTCTGGGGATCCAGGTGAGGAATAAGAGCACCTTCCCGCCCATGACCTTTCCCGAGTCGGTCAGGGGCTGGCAGTCGACCTGGTTCTACTGCCGGGACCAGTCGACGCCGGGGCAGTCGAGTGGACTCCCACAGTTTACCATGGACCGAGTGAACAAGCCCTCCTCTCTGAAGTTGATTCCGGAGGAGAAAGCTGATGTGAAGATGTTGATGGAGCGCGTGGTGCAGTTGGTTTGGGAGGGAGTGACGGGCATGGACCTCTTGGAGGTCTTCCTCAGGCGTCGCATCCAGCCTCTTCAGTTCCGGAGCCACTGCATGTGGTTGTACTGTGGGACCGAAGACGAGACTCGAGTCCATCCAGAAGCAGTCGACGATGTCACTCTGGAAAGATGGATGGTAGCCGTTACCGGAAACAAGGACAACCCACGTGGAGCCAGAAGAATTCCTCCACTCGACCACAACAGCGACCCAAACAAGGTATATTTGCTCTGCCCTCCACTGCGTTCTTGTCTCACTCATTTCTGTTTATCCTGCCGACTGGTCGACTGATCCTTGTCTTGATATCTGCCAGGCTCTCACCGAGCTGTACTCGATGCCCAATGGGGCACAAACTCCGACTGAGGAAGGTGAGGCGAGCGGGGGTGAGAGCCAGGAAGAGGAGGAGTGGGACTCGGACGTTGCAGGGGATGACGACGACGATGATGATGACGACGGCGATGACGATGACATTGAAGACGAGGAGGAAGAGGAGGAGGAAGTCGTACCACCGCGTTCGGAAAGGCGGTCGAAGCTTGTCCACGACCCTTCAACCGAACGTGGTAAGGGGGTTGCGACCACCACTCAATCGACCAAGCGTCCTCGGACCATCTCTCCGGTGCCGACTGAAAAGGCGCCAAAGCAGCCCAGGGCGGCCTCGTCGAAGCCGATCAAGCTCCTGCCGAAGATGAAGGTGTCCATCCCTACCATATCAGGGTAATCGTGTTGTTTGAATCTTCTTGTTTTGTGTGAACTTTGTCTCTGGTCGACGCTGAAGTTAGTCGACTGATCCTTCGGAGTTGCAGTGCTGCCACTTCTGAAACTTCGGCCCGGGCTGATGACCACGAGATGGAGGACGCAGCAACTTCGAACCCAGGTACTGTATTCTTAACGCCGTTCTTAGTCGACTGACTCGCGATCTCTGATCCTGATTCTTCTCCGCAGCTCCCCCCAATACTGTTATCAATCTTCCTGATGATGATGAGGATGAAGAGCCGCTGAAGCGCAGGAGGAGTCGGAAAGCGTCCGCCAGTAAGGTGCCTCAGGATGTGACGGCGCCTGAGATTCTGACTGTGGAGGAAGAGAACACCACTCGACACATGGTGTCCTTCGCAAATCCACTGACGAGTGCTCAGCAGCCCTCCCTCTTCACGACGCACCACGTCCCAGAGGACCAAGCTGGCGCAGCGAAGGAGGCGATACGCCAGGCGGGACTCATGATGGAGCAGCTGAAGACCATCCGGGACGCGAGCCAGGCAGCTTATGACGCCAGTTCTGCCCTCCAAAGCAATGTTCAGGTCAGTCGACCACTTTTCCTTTCCAGAATTTATAGTAGTCACCCAGTGGGTGTTGTCGATTGAGCTCCGTATTAGCGGGGGCACGCTGAGTGCACCCGCTGGGTGTAGTCCCCAAGGCTAAGGTCGACTGCTGGCAGTCGGCCTTAGGCTTTATAATTTCAGTCTTTCTGTCAGTCGACTATGTCGACTGGATTTCACAAACCGGTGGGGGCACGCTGAGTGCACCCACTGGGTGTAGTCCCCGAGACTGTGGTCGACTGCTTGCAGTTGATCACAGTCTTAGAGAATGCATCTCGCTCTTGTTTTTTTTTTGAGGTCGACTGGTCGACTTTGTCTTCAACAGGATTAGTGGGGGCACGCTGAGTGCACCCACTGGGTGTAGTCCCCGAGACTACGGTCGAATGCTTGTATTCGGCTATAGTCTTAGAAACGTGAGTTTTTCCCTTTTTCACTCGGAAGTGAATAATATTTGACATTTAGTCGACTGGTTCTTCGCAGAACTCTTATGATCTTGTGGCTCGCTACTCAGAGCTGGAACACAAGCATACTCAAGTCGAGCTAAGCTTGAAGCTGGTTCAGGAGAAGCTGACAAAGGCGAAGGAGGAGACCGAAGGTATGTTTGGTGAGACCCTGACGACTGCTTTTCCCCTTGCTTGTTTCAAAATCTGATCTTGCTGTAACTTGCAGGTAAGGTAAGGGAGGCCCAACAGAAGAAAGACCTTGAGCTAGCTGAGAAGATCAAGCTTGCTGACGAGAAGTTAGCTTCAGTCACCAAGCTCGAACAAGACAATACCAATCTGAAAGCTGCTCTTGGGATTGCCAACAAGGAGGTCAGTCGACTGAAAACTGATAAAGCTGCCCTGACCGACCAAGTCACCAGATTGACTGGGAAGAAAACTGATCTGGAGGCCTTCCTGAGTGGACTTGCCAAGAAGCTATTTCTTATGCTTGAAGGTAAACCTCTATGCTTGGCAGACATTTCCGATTGAGATTTTTCCATTCGACCATCCCCTTGACTTAGTGATCACCCTTGCAGAATTTTGTCAAAATTTTGAAGAAGAAACTAGCCGGCTGGAGCCAAACCTCGACCCTGTCAATTCTCCGGTGAACGATGAAGTTGCCATGGATGTTCTCCGACTGGAGTCCCGTGTTGCAGCTGTCGTGGACTATCTCGCAAGACTGAAGGCTGCCACATCTCGCATCGACTCGACACTCTGGCCTGAGGAGACACTTCAGAATGATCTTGAGTCGCTGATGGCCCGGTTGAACACGATCCCTGGTCGAGTGCAGGAATGGAAGAAGTCCTCGGCTCGGTGTGGTGCAGATGTTGCTCTGTGTCTTGCCCGAGTCCACTATAAGGATGCACGAGAAGAGAAGCTGGCGGCTCTTCGGGTGGCCAACACCAAGAAACACGACTTCAGGTCCTTTATGGAAACTTTCCTTGCAGCTGCCACTCGGATCGCCGACGGGATCGACCTTGATGAATTCGTGGCACCTTCCAGCCCTCCACAGGAGGGGTAAAAAACTTCTTCTGGCTCGACGCTTTAAATTTGCCTCGGTATGCCGAGTGGAATTGTAACCGATAAACCTTAACAGGCTTAACGCCTGAGCACTCTCGGTTCCTTTAGATATCGATTCAAACTTGAATTTGGTGCTTGAATACGATTGCTTTTGGCTCGAAATGTCTTTTGCAGGTTCAAAGCAAGGTGCCTTTATTGCAATCGACATATTCTTCAGCCCACTTAGGCGAGCATTGGGCTGCAGCTAAGCCCCCGAGTGAGAGGGTTGCTCTACACTCGGTAGGATTTTGATAACTTAGGCGAGTGCTTGGACTGCAGCTAAGCCCCCGAGTGAGAGGGTTGCTCTACACTCGGTAGGATTATGATAACTTAGGCGAGCGCTTCGACTGCAGCTAAGCCTCCGAGTGAGAGGGTTGCTCTACACTCGGTAGGATTTTGATAACTTAGACGAGTGCTTGGACTGCAG
>NC_041389.1:486855227-486862957 GCF_002162155.2 Triticum dicoccoides | reverse complement strand
GTAGGATTTTGATAACTTAGGCGAGCACAGGGCTGCAGCTAAGCCTCCGAGTGGAAGGCTGGCTTACCACTCGGTAGTGATTTTGATAACTTAGGCGAGCACAGGGCTGCAGCTAAGCCTCCGAGTGGAAGGCTGGCTTACCACTCGGTAGGATTTTGATAACTTAGGCGAGCACAGGGCTGCAGCTAAGCCTCCGAGTGAGAGTCTGGCTCACCACTCGGTAGGATTTTTGTAACTTAGGCGAGCACAGGGCTGCAGCTAAGCCTCCGAGTGGAAGGCTGGCTTACCACTCGGTAGGATTTTTACAAACTTAGGCGAAACGGATTCGCAGCTAAGTCACCCACTGAGGGGAATTTTATTGGACAAAAATAAAAAGTGACAGATATTATGGAGGAACTATGACATTATTATTTTGAGGTCCATGAACTACAGAAGTACTTTATTGCAACTCATCTGAGTGATAAAACTTAAGTGTAAAACGGGCGGAGTAGTTCCGCGTTCCAAGCTCGGGGCTCGTCGATATTATGCTCGACGTTGTAAAGACGGTACGCCCCGTTGTGGAGAACCTTGGTGACGATGAAGGGGCCTTCCCAAGAAGGAGCAAGCTTGTGTGGTTTGTGCTGATCCACTCGGAGAACCAAATCCCCTTCCTGGAAGGCTCGACCTCTCACATTTCTGGCGTGGAAACGACGCAAATCTTGTTGGTAGATGGTCGACCGGATCAGAGCCATCTCCCTTTCTTCCTCTAAAAGGTTGACTGCGTCCTGCCGCGCTTGTTCAGCCTCTGCTTCGTTGTAGATTTCAACTCGAGGAGCATTGTGGAGAAGATCACTCGGCAAGACTGCTTCAGCTCCGTAGACCAAGAAGAATGGAGTTATCCCGGTCGACCGATTAGGTGTGGTCCGCAGTCCCCAAAGTACTGAGGGAAGTTCGTCGACCCAAGCTCCAGCTGCGTGTTTGAGATCATGCAATAGTCGAGGCTTCAATCCCTTAAGAATCAGTTCATTAGCTCGCTCTGCTTGTCCATTCGACTGCGGATGGGCGACTGAAGCGTAGTCGACCCGTGTGCCCTGGGAGTTGCAGAAAGCTCTAAATTCCTCTGAGTCAAAGTTCGACCCATTATCCGTAATGATGCTGTGTGGGACTCCATATCTGAATATTAGTTCCCTGAGGAAGCTAACAGCAGTACCGGTGTCAAGGCTCTTGATTGGTTTAGCCTCGATCCACTTGGTGAACTTGTCGACTGCCACCAGTACATGCGTGAAGCCACTTCGTCCTGTTCTCAAAGGACCGACCATGTCCAATCCCCATACCACGAAAGGCCAGACGAGTGGGATGGTCTTCAGAGCCGACGCAGGCTTGTGTGACATATTCGAGTAGAATTGACATCCCTCACACTTATCCACTATCTCTTTTGCCATCTCATTCGCCTTTGGCCAGTAAAATCCGGCTCGGTATGCTTTGGCCACGATGGTCCGAGAGGACGCATGATGACCACAGGTCCCCGAGTGAATATCATTGAGGATGAGTCGACCTTCTTCTGGTGTTATGCACTTCTGACCAACTCCAGTCGCGCTTTCTCTGTATAATTGTCCTTTGATTACGGTAAAGGCCTTAGATCGACGGACGATCTGTCGAGCCTCTTCCTCATCCTCCGGAAGCTCTTTTCTCAGGATATACGCGACATATGGAACTGTCCAGTCGGGAATGACCACTAAGACCTCCATAATCAAGTCGACCACCGCTGGGACTTCGACCTCAGTCGGATCTGTGGCACTCTTGGGTTGCAGAGTTTCTTCGGTGAAAGGATCTTCTTTGACTGACGGAGTGTGTATATGCTCCAAGAACACACCACTCGGAATGGCTTCTCTCTTGGAACCTATCTTTGCTAGATCATCAGCTGCTTGATTTTTCAGTCGGGGTATATGGTGGAGTTCCAACCCCTCGAACTTCTTTTCCAGCTTCCTCACTGCACTGCAGTATCCAGTCATGGCTGGGCTTCTCACGTCCCACTCTTTCATCACCTGATTGACCACTAAATCCGAGTCGCCATAGACCATCAGGCGACGGACGCCGAGTGAAATGGCCATGCGCAACCCATATAAGAGGGCCTCATATTCTGCCTCATTGTTGGAGGAATCAAAGTGAATCTGGAGCACATATCTGAGCTTATCTCCTCTGGGGGAAACCAGGACAACCCCAGCACCGGAACCATTCAACATCTTAGAGCCATCAAAGAACATGGTCCAATGCTCCGAGTGAACTTCAGTCGGCTGCTGTTGTTCAATCCACTCGGCGAGGAAGTCTGCTATTGCCTGGGACTTAATGGCTTTCTTTGCCTCAAACTTGATATCAAGGGGAAGAAGTTCAATCGCCCATTTGGCCACTCGACCAGTTGCATCCCTGTTGTGCAAAATCTCTGATAGTGGAGCGTCGCTGACGACTGTGATGGAATGATCAGAGAAATAATGAGCAACCTTCTTTGTGGTCATGTATATTCCATATACAAGCTTCTGATAATGAGGATATCTCTGCTTGGATGGAGTCAAGACTTCAGACAAATAATACACTAGGCGCTGAACTTTGAGAGTTTTTCCTTCTTCTTCCCGCTCGACCGTTAGCACAGTACTGACGACTTGTCCTGTGGCTGCGATATAGAGCAACAGAGGCTCTTTGCTGATTGGAGCAGCAAGCACCGGCTGGGTGGAGAGCAGAGCTTTTAGCTCGGCAAATGCTGCATCAGCTTCTGGAGTCCACTTGAACTTGTCTGTCTTCTTCATCAGTCGGTAAAGAGGTAATGCCTTTTCACCGAGTCGTGAGATGAATCGACTTAATGCGGCCAAGCATCCAGTAAGCTTCTGGACATCGTGCACTCGCACAGGGCGTTTCATTCGGAGAATAGTGCCAATCTTTTCTAGGTTAGCGTCGATTCCTCGTTCGGAAACGAGAAAACCGAGTAACTTGCCACCAGGAACTCCAAATGTGCACTTTGATGGATTGAGCTTGATATCATACCTTCTGAGGTTGGCAAATGTTTCGGCGAGATCAGCGAGCAGGTCGGAACCTTTTCGTGACTTGACAACAATATCATCCATATAAGCTTCCACATTCCAACTGATTTGAGTGAGTAGACACTTCTGAATCATTCGCATGAATGTGGCTCCGGCATTCTTGAGGCCGAATGGCATGGTGATATAGCAGAAGCATCCGAATGGAGTGATGAAAGCTGTTTTTACCTCGTCGGGTCCGTACAGACGGATCTGGTGGTACCCGGAGTAGGCATCTAAAAAAAGATAGCCTCTCACATCCCGCGGTCGAGTCAACAATTTGATCTATGCGAGGGAGAGGAAAATGATCTTTCGGGCAGGCCCGGTTGATGTGCTTGAAATCAATGCACATTCGTAGCGACTTGTCCTTCTTAGGAACCATGACGACATTAGCGAGCCACTCGGAGTGGTATATCTCTCGGATAAATCCTGCCGCCAACAGTCGAGCCACTTCTTCACCAATGGCTTTTCTCTTCTGGACGGCGGACCACCGAAGATGTTCTTTGACTGGTTTGGCAGATGAATCGACTCTTAGGCGATGCTCAGCCAGTCCCCTGGGAACACCTGGCATGTCAGCGGGCTTCCATGCAAAAATGTCCCAGTTCTCACGGAGGAACTGGATGAGCGCTTCTTCCTATTTTGGGTCGAGTGTTGTGGAGATGCGAGTCGGAGCTGCTTCGGGGTCGGTCGGGTGAATGTGAACAGGCTTCGTCTCACCGGACGACTGAAATACAGACTCTGTGGCGGGCTTCTTGGATCGCAGCAAGTCACTCGGATCTGCGTTTTGCTTGTATTCTTCGAACTCGACCGCTGTCACCTGGGAATCGGCGATCTTGGAGCCCTTTTGAAAGCACTCTTCTGCCTTTTTCCAATCACCGGTGACAGTGATCACTCCTTTGGGGCCGGGCATCTTCAATTTGAGGTACACGTAACATGGTCGAGCCATGAACCGTGCGTAAGCTGGTCTCCCCAAAATGGCATGATATGCACTCTGAAAATCCACGACCTCAAACGTCAACTTTTCTTTGCAGAAATGCTTCGAATCACCAAACACCACGTCCAAAGCAATCTGGTCGAGTGACTCGGCCTTCTTCCCGGGTATAACTCCATGAAATCTCATGTTGCTAGTGCTCAGTCGGGACATCGGAATGCCCATACCTTTCAATGTGTCTGCATACAATAAGTTCAGCCCACTTCCACCATCCATCAGCACCTTTGTCAGTCGAGTGCCTTCGACAACTGGATCGACCACCAAAGCTTGCCTCCCAGGGGTGGCAATATGAGTCGGGTGATCAGATTGGTCGAATGTGATGGGTGTTTGAGACCACTTCAGATAATTTGCTTTTGCAGGGGCAACCATGTTCACCTCTCGGTTAATCACTTTCAGTCGACTTCTGCTTTCCACATCTGCAAAGATCATCAGAGTGGAGTTGATATGCGGATATCCTCCCTCACTGTCCTCCTTGTCTTCGGCCTTGTCCGACTCCTTCTCCTTGTCCTTAGACTGTTTTCCCTGAAACTGCTGGATCAGGAGTCGACATTGGCGAGTGGTGTGCTTCGGGTAGATGATATTTCCCTCTTCGTCTTTCTTCGTGTGAATGTGACATGGCATATCCATCACATCGTTCCCTTCTTTATCCTTTACCTTCTTGGGGTTCCAGGATCCTTTTGGTTTCCCCTTAAACTTTCCTTGAGTCACGGCGAGAGCCTCTCCGGGAGCTGCCGGTTCAGCCTTCCGCTTCTATTTCCGACTGGTGTTTCCTTTTTCCGACTGACTCAGCTTGTGCTTGCCGCTTCGGAGTCGGTCTTCTTCTTCGCCGTTGGCGTACTTGGTAGCAATCTCCATCATCCGACTCAAGGTCATGTCACCGGTTCGACCAAACTTCAAACTCAGTTCTCTATTCTTGACGCCATCTTTGAAGGCGCAGACTGCCTGATGATCGGACACATTCTCCACAGTGTGGTGCAAAGTGATCCACCTCTGAATATACTCTCTGAGAGTCTCATTAGCCTTCTGCACGCAAACTTGCAACTCCGTCAATCCAGCTGGTCGCTTGCAAGTTCCTTCAAACGTCCTGACGAACACTCGGGACAGATCTTCCCAAGTGTAAATGCTGCTAGGAGGTAACTGAGTCAACCATGCCCTGGCAGAACCTTCCAGCATGAGGGGCAAATGCTTCATGGCCACCTCGTCGTTCCTACCACCAATCTGAACTGCCACTCGGTAGTCTTCAAGCCAAGTTTCAGGCTTAGACTCACCAGTGAACTTGCTGACTCCTGTTGTCAATCTGAAATTGGGAGGGATAACTACGGCTCTGATAGCTCTGCTGAAACATTCAGGACCAGAAACATGCACTTGACTGCTTGTGGGTACATCTCTGTCGAGTCCACCTCGATGGGCTCTGTTCCGGTCGACCAACCCTTGCACGATAATGGATCGCGCGTCGAAGCCTGGTTCTCTGGGGTCGACTGGAACCCTACGCCCTGTACTGTACTGACGCCTATCATCTGGCTGCCGAGGAGCGTAAGACCCACCCCTCGGAGGGGAATAGGGCACTCGACGCCTATCATCTCGGTCGAGTCTGTCGCCATATTGATCTCGCCAATTCTCGCGCCCTTCACGCCGCGGAGGCGATCTGGGGCTATGAGCCGACTGAACCGTATTCACAGTGACGGATCGACTGTGAATTCTGTTGCGCGACTGAGACACGGCTGAATTCTGATCTCCTGCTGCCCGAAGCAGATCCTTGATCTGCAGCAAACCTCTGCCAGCTTCCGACTGCGAAGGCTGGATGGACTCTGCTATACGGGTCGCAGCTGCTAAATTCTGAATTGGGGTTCGATATACCTGAGTCGGCGGGAAGAGTTGACGTCGACTGTTGTCGGGAACTCGTTGCCGCGCACGCTCGTCGAGAGCTCGCTGAAGGTTCTCCAGTCGAGTGCGCTCGGCCAAATTGGCCAGACGCGCCTCCTCCAAGGCACGAGCCTCGGGGGTTTCTCCTATGATGGGGATACGCAGGGGATCCTCGTTCCTGCGGCGAAGTTCCTCTCTTTGCAGAGAGTCGAGTGGCTCGGGCTGGTACTCTTCGTAGCCTCGTGTAGGGTCGCCGCCGTCACCTGCTCCACCACCACGGGCGAAGCCAGGAGGACTGTGGGGCCCGTCGACCATCAAGATTTCGGCCGCTGGATCACTGCTACCGCACTCGGATGCAGTCTCTACGGAGCCAGTCGACTGATCGAACAAGCCGTAGAGAGATTCGTTGGGCTCGATTGCCGCAACTTGGGTGGTGGCCGATTGGCGAGCCACCGCGTGCCTCACCCATCGCTGAAGCCTCGACCGGCCCGAGCGCTTGCGCTGGCGGGAGACCGGGAGGATGGACAATAGAGGAGCTGACCGATACTGGGTCGACGGTTGCCGCAGCAGAACGCCGCGGACACATGCGCGAAAATGCGTCGCACCGCGGACGGGGAGCGCATCTACGTCGAGTGGAGCCTCCTGGAGCCATGCGGAGTCGTCGGCGATGAAGGTGAGAGTGCCGAGACGGATCTCTTGACCCTCGACCAAAACTCCAGCAGACACCTTGATGAAAGTACTAAGAAGAATCGCAACTTCTCCACAAAATCGCTAAAACACCAGCCCCACGGTGGGCGCCAACTGTCGTGGTTCTAAGCCTGATAGTAGAGTGGGGGGTAGGTATGGAGAGGCAAGGTCCTAGCTATGGAGAAGTTGTAAGCACAAAGGATGTACGAGTTCAGGCCCTTCTCGGAGGAAGTAACAGCCCTACGTCTCGGAGCCCGGAGGCGGTCGAGTGGATTATGAGTATATGAATTACAAGGTGCCGAACCCCTCTGCCTGTGGAGGGGGTGGCTTATATAGAGTGCGCCAGGACCCCAGCCAGCCCACGTAGGAGAGGGTTTAAGGTGAGTTAAGTCTGGGGCGTTACTGGTAACGCCCCACATAAAGTGCCTTTACTATCATAAAGTCTACTTGATTACAGGCCGTTGCAGTGCAGAGTGCCTCTTGACCTTCTGGTGGTCGAGTGAGTCTTCGTGGTCGAGTCCTTCAAGTCAGTCGAGTGTGTCCCTCGTTGGTCGACTGGAAGGCGACTTCTTCTAAGGGTGTCCTTGGGTAAGGTACTTAGATCAGGTCCATGACCCTACCCTAGGTACATAACCCCATCATTAGCCCCCGAATGGATTGAGGCTTCGAGTGAGGAAGGAGTTGATGTCATTTCCGATTAACCTTTGTGCTCTGGTCGTGCGTTGTCTTGGATCAAAGAATCTCTTCGTCGACAGGGAGCAACTTGCCTTCAGTCGACTCGATCCATTCTATTTTTGCGTCGAGTGATCTTTCGGGCTTCGACGATCTCCGAGCGACGGATCGCCGGAAACACCGCGTCTGACAGACTGATTTGCTGTTCGCGGATTCCGTGCTGCTAAACATCGAGTTTTCTTTGACAATACAAAACTGTACCGTGCCATACTACAGTTGACATAATTTAGCTACTGTATAGTGCTCCCTATGTAGGCGAATTTTGATCTAAAACGTCCTATATTGATTTACAGAGATAAAATTACACGTGTGCAAAAACTTTATCTCTTTTTCCACAACGGCAATGATCATATATTCTCTATCAACTTTCACATGTGTATCTGTTCTTCTTGACGCTTGATTTTCTACCC
>NC_041389.1:486848763-486854820 GCF_002162155.2 Triticum dicoccoides | reverse complement strand
ATCATGATCATAAGATCGATTCGAATACCCAGCCTATACATCTAGAGACAAAAAGTAAGATGATACATTATGACATTAATGGTGGGCAATTACAGTGATCTTTGCCGTCCATCCATGCATTTACGCTTACCTAGGGAGAGTCGGTCCATCGTCGTGGTTGTCTCCACCACCGGGACCGGCCGGCTGTGCACCACGCGCATTCGCCAGCAGCAAAGCTTTATCATGCTTCACACAACACCCGCGTCGTCGTGGGTCCTTTTGTTGACAAGCAAAAATCTACTAGGGTTAGTCAAATTCAAACTTTGGACTCTCGATCTTTAGAACAAAACGAATACTAGGGTTCGTCAAATTTAAACTTTGGACTCTTGATCTTTAGAACAAAACGAATGCCCCGCTGCTGCGGGAGTTTGTATGAAATAAAAACTGTGTTGGACTAATCAATCTAGCTAGTGTCTTTACGGTTTCTTCTGTAGCAAGATTATTTGTTATCGATACTTTATAAATAAATAAATAAATGTACATCTCTATGTATATGTGCAAAATGGAAGCAAATAAAATATGCATGCATGCATCACTTTTCTTTCATAGAGCACCAGAGTATGAGCTGCGTGCGACAGTATCTTTTCCTTGATTAAAACACTCTTGTGGTTTGAGTTACTGCATTTGCATGCATGCCTCTTACTATATGTGGTTGGTGCACTGGCTCCCGATGTGTAGACTGATCTAATATATCTAACGATAAATTTAATTTGGGTGATGTGGCTTAAGGATAAACAAGAGAATTCTTGTAATGGAGGCTAGCTATTTAAATATAATAGATTACCGCTTTGTATTTAATTATCCTGGTCAATCATGATTCTAGAACAATTTATCGCACGAACAAAACACAACCAGGATCACATGCTTCTGTCACTGATTATTGAACGTACCCTATCATTTCCTTGCGTAGGTCCATCATTACAATATGCTAAATGCTAAACAATTTAGTCACATGCAATTTACTCTGAATTGTCTAAAGTGGAAGACACCACTAACATTAGAGGTTCTCAAAGAAGTTACTTGTTCTTAATCATCAGAACGATGCATTCAATGTTATGGATTATCTCTGTGTGAGAGAATTGATGCAACTTTATATTATCAATAGAACATTTGTTCGTTTGCTCTATTACTGATCAACGATGTGGTCAAAGATCAGAAATTCAAAATGGACACAAATCACAAGGCATATAAATCTTAGAAGGGGAAACCTATGTTTTGTCTAAAAAAATTGCAACTTCTAAGGCCAAACATCAAGAGAGCCAAGAATGTTGCTCCCCAAGGCAATGATGAAGGCATGTCCTCTTTGGAGAAATCTATTGAACAAAATCTTGCTGATATTTGTACGAAAGAGGCCATTAGTCTATTTATTAGGTCTCAAGTTCAAGTGAAGGAGCCACTTGAGAGAATAGTAGCTTCAACATAAGCTAAAAAGTGTCCATGATCTAATCAAGTTTTCTCTCAACAAACTTCTTGTGAAGCAAGGCGAAGTGTGGATTTAAGATGAAACATAATGACACATGTTCGAGTTCTAGCCTCAACTTTCCATGTGGATGATGTTCCAGAAGCTACTGCCACCTCCATCTCAGAAAAAAGAAGATTATCAAGAGAGCTCTCCTCCTGGTGCTTAGTTCGCGGGTTGGGTGGTTGTCTATCCTCTCTATTTGGTTTCTTTGGTGCCAAATGCGGATATAGTAGTATAACATGCATGGATTTGTTTGTTTGGCTGGGAGGTTATATCTGAGAGTTACACACTAATGTATTTATTGCAAGTCATGTGTGATCTATTCTATGTCGTTTAAACTATATTCTTGTGTGTGATACCACCTTAAACTCACATGCATATGATGCTTTACTTGGTGCATGTTGTTACTTCAGGTGGTATCATGTTGTGCATGTTGTGTCTCTCTTTATATTCAAGTACTCGGACTTGGAAGTGAAGAGATGGCCAATAAATTCAACGTATCTTAGAGCTCTTAATGCTAAGTATGACACAGTTTGAAATCCATTACGCATGATGTTTGACTGCAACTCATCAAGGATCTTGGTACTAAGGTTCTTGGAAGAATTATGACACATGAGATGAGTCTCAAGCAAGATATTCGAAATCATGACTCTGGAAAGGACCGAAGCTTCAATCGTAGGATGGAAAATTGGTACAATATTAAATTCCATAATTGTAGACACGGTAATTATAGTACCAAAATCCTAGAATCATTGGAGTTAGGTGGCATAGTAAAGTTGCATAATTGTGATTCTGACTACTTTTGTCTCAAGGATAAGAAATATATTCATTTTCAATCATCTCATCATATGAATATCACAACTTACAAGTACTCTAATGCTCTCCCAGTGCTTCAAGTGAAAATCGCACTACAGAAGTCTATAGTGAAGAACTACTAGAATTTCTCAAAGTTGGGATGTAAAGTCTCAAGGTCAAGATGAGTGCTCGTCGCCTTGATGCTAGTACTAGTACAATTACATTCTTTATGTTTGATTCTTGCTCTTGTTGATGACTAATCTTTAACGCTTGGTACTGCTACAAATGAATGCCAATTACTTCAATATATAAGTTTTTGGTCGTTGCTACTCAATGCTTTCTTTCCATCTATATTCAAAGATATCAAGCCACCCCAGGAGATATGTGTTTATTTAGCATTAATTAGACCCTCCATAGCACTAATATCAGTTTATTAGGTATTTTAGTATCCTTGAATATCATTTTATCTTGTCCAGTCTTATATTTTGTATTTTCATGTGCGTCTCTTTGAAAAAAATCATGGAATAATCCATTTTCATGTAATAAAACTTAAGAAGTAAAGGATACAAGTTCAGTGCTCGCCTTGATCCAAGCGGGTTCAAGTGCTTGAAAAGCATATCCACCAAAGCAAATACAACTACACTAGTTGGATTTTCATTTTTATTGTTCCTCTATGTTATTTGTGAAATATGGTTCCTTTGAGGCAATAGTCGATGGTTCTTTCCCAGTTCCATCTATAACACAAAAGTGGATATGAGTGTTTCTTCTCATAACAAAATAAAAGTATGTCCTCGTAGTTAGCCTATATCCATGAGCATTAAGTTATATTTAAGGGTGGGTGTTTGCTCGGAATTCCACTATGGTTAATGGATGGCTTCAACATTTCTTAAGGGCACATGATGCACATGCATCTGAAGTCATTCACTCTTATAGTTCTTCATATGGTGTGTTTTTCTGTTAGGTGCTTATTTTCTATGGGCTTTTAGTTTAATGTATTTATTCACACGCGGAATGGAACCGAGGGAAAGATTTTTCGATTTTCTTGTTCATGATATTCTTTGTATGTTCTAGACGTCATAGAGAGTTGGGAATCTTTCATGTCTTTGTTTCTTTGAGAAAATGCAAAAGCTTTGCCTTTTGATGCATGTATAGATAATAGTTATTACAAGCCATCAAAAGCCACACCCGAAGTACACAATACCACAAAAGGTTACACCTTAGGCATGATGTGATGCTCCTAAACGACAGGTGTGGTTCCCTTCTAGAGCAATGCCGCAGGCCTACTCGCGCTCACCAATGCCCACTGTCTAGCCTTCGATCTAATTGTGTCGGATAACGCCGGGGTTACGATCCTGACAATGAGTACCAGGGGTACGAAAGGGGGGGAAGAGCCTAACTATGGCGCAGGTTTAACACTCGGTGTTTAATTAGCGAGTTCATGCCCCTCTCGGCGGAGGTAATAGCCTACGTATCGTACCTCGAGGCCTGGTTTTTCTTGAGGGATATGATTACAGAGAGTGCTTAAGCCTGGCTCAGGAGGAGGAGTGCGGCTTATATAGAGTGCGCCACAGCTCCAACCTCTCCACGCCGCTAGGGCATTTAGTGCCCATTACTCCAGCAGTTAATGGTATAAAGTGTCACAACTACATCAGTTACAGGTAATAGTAGCCATGACTCTAATTTAAGGGTGACTTAAGATTCATGTAGTTGTAACAGTCATCCTTATCCCAGGGGAACACCATCACGGGCCATCTACGGGTCCAAATTTACGAGTCATGCGCCTTGGAGCCTAATGATAGGGCAAGTCAACCCGCATAGGGGCGTCAAGCTCATCTCCTAGCAATCCCGAAGAAGACTTCAGTCGGGTGTTTAACGTGGCCGAGTGCACGGGTCCCCGCGGAGGGTGGTCAGTAGGATTGACGAACTCCCTTTAGGAAAGCGAGTAGGGGCAACCAATCAGATTTATTTGCCCCAGAAATCTTGGGATTTGAATTTGTGCGTGCACATGCAAAAGCAGTAACGGCGTGGGTTAGTAGGGCAAGTGGGGCATGATGCCTCGATTTTCGCCCACAAAATCTTCTACATGATGCGGTTCCTCTGCGCAATGCTCTGCTGCGCATGCCATTGATCTAGAAATCTACGGCATAAGATCTGTCACGTGATTTTAGCAGAGATATAAAATGATTTGGGGGTTGAGGTCAGGCCTCCAGATCCCCTACTCTCCCTCCCGATGCCCCCGCTTATCCTCTCCACTCTGATACGTCTCCAACGTATCTATAATTTCTGATTGTTCCTTGCTGTTATATTATCATTCTAGGATGTTTTACAATCATTTTATAGTCATTTTATATCATTTTTTGGTACTAACCTATTGACAAAGTGCCTAGTGCCAGTTGCTGTTTTCTGCATGTTTTTTACATCGCAGGAAATCAACACCAAACGGAGTCCAAACGCAGCGAAATTTTTTGAGGATTTTTTGGGCCAGAAGACATCCAGTGGGCCAGGGCTGCACCTGGGGGGTGCCTCGATGAGGGCAGCGCCCAGGTGGGTTGTGCCCACCTCGGGTGCCCCCTGAACTGCCTCTTTGCCCTATAAATACCCCAATATTCCAAAAACCCTAGGGGAGTCGAGGAAAATCAATTCCAGCCGCTGCAGAGTCCAGAAACACCAGATCCAATCTAGACACCATCACAGAGGGGTTCACCACATCCATTGGTGCCTCTCCGATGATGCGTGAGTAGTTCTTTGTAGACCTATGGGTCCGTAGTTACTAGCTAGATGGCTTCTTCTCTCTCTCTTGATTATCAATACAATGGTTTCTTGGAGATCCATATGATGTAAGACTTTTTGCGGTGTGTTTGTAGCGATCCGATGAACTTTGGGTTTATGATCAGATCTATGTTTTTATCGATGAAAGCTATTTGAGTCTTCTTTGATCTCTTATATGCATGATTGCTTATAGCCTCATATTTCTTCTCCTATATTTGGGTTTTCTTTGGCCAACTTGATCTATTTGTCTTGCAATGGGAAGAGGTGCTTTGTGATGGGTTCGATCTTATGGTGCTTGATCCCAGTGACAGAAGGGGAAACGTGTTGGAAAATGTAGCATGCAATTTCAAAAAAATTCCTACGCTCACACAAGATCTATCTAGGAGATGCATAGCAACGAGAGGGGGAAAGTGTGTACACGTACCCTCATAGACCAAAAGCGGAAGCATTAACTTAACACGGTTGATGTAGTGGAACGCCGATCAACTACCGAACGTACGACACCTCTGAGTTCTAAACACGTTCAGCTCGATGACGTCCCTCGAACTCTTGATCCACCAGAGTGTCGATGGAGTCAATGAGTTCCATCAGCACGACGGCGTGATGACGGTTTGGTGATGTGATCCACGCAGGGCTTCACCTAAGCACTACGATGATACTATTGGAGGAGTAAACGGTTGAGGGGGGCACCGCACACAGCTAAGAATAACTGTTGTGCCTTTGGGGTGCCCTTCGCCCCTGTATATAAAGGAGGGAGGGAGGAGGTGGCCGGCCTAGAGGGGGCGCGCCATGGGCTGAGTCCTACTAGGACTCCCAGTCCTAGTAGGATTCCCATTTCCTATTCCGCAGTGGCAAAGGGGGAAAGAGAGAGGGAGTAGGAGAGGGAAAGGGGGGCCGCGCCCCCACCCCTTGTCCAATTCAGATTGGCAAGGGGGGGGGGCGCCACCTCCTGTCACTGCCCTCCCCTCTCCACTAAGGCCCATGTGGCCCAT
>NC_041389.1:486837567-486848482 GCF_002162155.2 Triticum dicoccoides | reverse complement strand
GGTAACCTCCCGGTACTCCGAAAAATCCCCGAACCTCTTCGTAACTATTCTAGTGTCCGTATATAACCTTCCAATATATCAATCTTTACCTATCGACCATTTCAAGACTCCTCATCATGTATGTGATCTCATCCGGGACTCCAAACAACCTTTAGTCACCAAAACACATAACTCATATAATACCAATCGTCATCGAACGTTAAGCGTGCAGACCCTATGGGTTCGAGAACTATGTAGACATGACCGAGACACCTCTCCGGTCAATAACCGATAGCGGAAGCTGGATGCTCATATTGGTTTCCACATATTCTATGAAGATCTTTATCGGTCGAACCGCAATGTCAATATAGTTATTCCCTTTGTCATCGGTATGTTACTTGCCCGAGCTTCGATCGTCGGTATCTTAGTACCTAGTTCAATCTCGTTACCAACAAGTCTCTTTACTCGTTCCATAGTGCATCATCCCGCAACTAACTCATTAGTCACATTGCTTGCAAGGCTTCATATGATGTGCATTACCGAGAGGGCCCAGAGATACCTCTCCGATACTCGGAGTGACAAATCCTAATCTCGATCTATGCCAACCCAACAAACACCTTCGGAGATACCTATAGAGCATATTTATAATCACCCAGTTACGTTGTGATGTTTGATAGCACAAAAGGCATTCCTCCGGTGTCCAGGAGTTGCATAATCTCATAGTCGGAGGAATATATATTTGACACGAAGAAAACAGTAGCAATAAAACTGAATGATCATTATGCTAAGCTAACGGATGGGTGTTGTCCATCACATCATTCTACTAATGATGTGATCCCATTATTGAATGACAACACATGTCCATGGCTAGGAAACTTAACCATCTTTTGATCAATGAGCTAGTCTAGTAGAGGCATACTAGGGACATGTTTTGTCTATGTATCCACACATGTATCAAGTTTCCGGTTATTACAATTCTAGCATGAATAATAAACATTTATCATGATAAGGAAATATAAAATAACAACTTTATTATTGCCTCTAGGGCATATTTACTTCGGTCTCCCACTTGCACTAGTGTCAATAATCTAGTTCACATTGCCATGTGATTTAACACCAGTAGTTCACATCGCCATGTGATCAACACCCAAAGGGTTTACTAGAGTAAATAATCTAGTTCACATCACCATGTGATTTAACACCAATAGTTCACATCTCCATGTTACCAACACCCAAAGGGTTTACTAGAGTCAATAATCTAGTTCACATTGCTATGTGATTAACACCCAAAGAGTACTAAGTTGTGATTATGTTTTGCTTGTGAGAGAAGTTTAGTCAATGGGTCTGGCACATTCAGAGCCGTATTTATTTTGTAAATTTTCTATGTCTATAGTGCTCTGCATGGAGCTACTCTAGCTAATTGCTCCCACTTTCAATATGTATCCAGTTGAGATCAGAGTTATCTGGATCGGTGTAAAAGCTTGCATCGACGTAACTCTTTACGATGAACTCTTTATCACCTCCATAACCGAGAAATATTTCCTTAGTCCTCTTAGGTAACTAAGGATAACTTTGACCGCTGTCTAGTGATCCACTCCTGGATCACTATCGTACCCTGAGGGAGTCCTGGATTAGGGGGTGTCCGGATGGCCGGACTATGACCTTTGGCCGGACTCCCGGACTATGAAGATACAAGATTGAAGACTCCGTCCCGTGTCCGGATGGGACTTTCCTTGGCGTGGAAGGCAAGCTTGGCGATATGATATGAAGATCTCCTCCCATTTTAACCGACTCTGTGTAACCCTAGCCCTCTCCGATGTCTATATAAACCGGAGAGTTTTAGTCCGTAGGACGAACAACAATCATACCATAGGCTAGCTTCTAGGGTTTAGCCTCTCTGATCTCGTGGTAGATCCACTCTTGTACTACCGATATCATCAATATTAATCAAGCAGGAGTAGGGTTTTACCTCCATCGAGAGGGCCCGAACCTGTGTAAAAACATTGTGTCCCTTGTCTCCTGTTACCATCCGCCTAGACGCACAGTTTGGGACCCCCTACCCGAGATCCGCCGGTTTTGACACCGACATTGGTGCTTTCATTGAGAGTTCCTCTGTGTCGTCACCGTCAGGAAGGATGCCGCACCCCGTCTTTAAAGACGGCAGTGTCGCTAAAGGAGCTTTGGCTGTCGGCCAAACTCTCCAGCTAGGCAGGTTTTTGATGACCGCCTGTTCGGCCGCCGTGCCAACGATGACCTCTCGGGCCATCGAAAGCAATCTTCACATCAGCTCGGAACTCGCCGAGCAGTTAGATCCGACGGAGCTCTCTTCCCTGAATGAGCTCCTAGATCGCATTGCCGCCCTGGGAGTCGCTACAGATTACAGCCAGATTGGGCTTAAACCTGATCAGAGAGAGATCGACTCTCCCCAGGTCACCCACCACATTGAAGTGGTGGAAGAACAATGCGGTGCATCTTCGCCCGCTCTAAGGACCAGATGTGTCCGGATCCCGACCCCTCCAAGCCGGATACCCGCGTAGGGGAGGATGATGCCCAAGTCCTGAACCTAAAGTCAGGCAGCAGGCCTGATTCATTGAATAATGTCCAAGAAAGCAAGCTTCCGAATTTGGAAACTTCTTGGCCCCTGAATCTTTTATCGGGCAAGGTTCCGGATTTAAATCCACCCGCCCACCCAACTATAAGGGATTTATCCCAAATACGGCAAGTGCCCGAGGAAACAATACACCACTATTGGGCCAGATTCCTCTTGGTTATGAACAGGATGAAGGACTGCCGTGAGGAAGAAGCAATTTCATTCTTCTGTAACAACTGCATGGACATCGGAATCCTCAACGCCATAAGTCGCCGCGAAATTACACGCTTCACCGACTTGACATCCATAGTACGAAAGTACTGTGCGACAGAAAGCGTTCGAAAAACCGAAGATAAATTCTGGGACAATCCGGCCCTGAATACAACACGAGTCCGAAACAAAAGGGCGCATTATCGCCAGACACCTAAGCCAAACATCAAAAAACAAAACCCTCTATAGGGTACGGAACTGTACTGGAGGGATGGCTCAATGGACCCTGTAAAATTCATAGTTCAGCGGAAGTCACACCAACTCACAGCCTTAGAGCATGTTGGATACTCCGGCAGGTGGCCAGAAGTGGCGAGGAGCTTCTAACTCCAGAATCCGAAGAACACCACCCCAGAAACGCCAGTACGGTGTCGACAGTCTTCGAGACCTTCGCATCAAACAATGCGAGGAAACGAACCCTCCGCAACCTTACCGAAGTCTACCAAGTAGCAACAATAAACCCATGGAGTGACACGGCTATTACTTTTAATGCCAATGACGAACCTAAATTCCGGACAGCCCGAGCACCAGCCGCATTGGTCCTTAGTCTGATAGTGGACGGCTTCCGACTCACAAAGGTACTCATGGACGGCGGCAGCGGACTTAACCTCATCTACGAGGAAACCCTGCGAAAAATGGAAATAGACTGGAGCCGCATTGAGCGAAGCAACACAACCTTCAGAGGAATAATACCAAGCCGAGAAGCGTGCTGTTCAGGAAAAATCACACTGGATGTGGTGTTCAGCACGCCGGATAATTACAGATCCGAGGAGGTCACATTTCAAGTGGCCCCGTTCAGCAGCGGATACCACGCTCTACTAGGGCGAGAAGCATTTACAATTTTTCAAGCCATACCCCATTACGGGTACATGAAGCTCAAAATGCGCGGACCCAACAAAATCATCACTCTTGCAAGTGATCCGGACATAGCGCTCCGCGCCGAAAACAAGACAGTCGCACTAGCCCTGGAGGCATTATCCGAAGCCCTAGCGGCCGAGGAACTAACTGCGTTGCGCTCCACAGTAGACAGGGACGATGTGATACTAGATAAGAGATCCAAGTCCACCTCTTTCAAACCAGCAGACGAAATAGTCAAATTCCAAGTCCATCCAACGGACCCCAGAAAAACGGCCTCCATCGGGGCACAACTAAAACCCGATGTAGATGCCGCACTCAGAGAATTCCTGCGAGAAAATTGGGACATTTTTGCCTCGCACCCTTCAGACATGCCAGGAATCCCACGCAGGCTGGTTGAGCACAGCCTGAACATCCTAAAAGAGTTTAAGCCCGTTAAGCAGACTCTGCGGCGTTTCTGTGAACCCAAGAGACAAGCCATGGGAGAAGAGCTAGCAAAACTACTGGAAGCCGGATTCATCAGAGATATAAAACATCCGGACTGGCTAGCAAACCTGGTGATGGTACCAAAGAAGGACAAATCCTGGCGCCTATGTGTCGATTTCAAAGACCTAAATAAGGCCTGCCCAAATGATCCCTTCCCGCTCTCCCGAATTGATCAAATCATCGACGCCACCGCAAGACATGACTCATTGTGTTTGCTCGATGCATACTCTGGCTACCACCAAATCAAGATGGCGGAGTCAGACCAAGCCGCAACGGCATTCATCACCCCATACGGCCCATTCTGCTTCAACACGATGCCCTTCGGGCTCAAAAACGCCGGCGCAACATATCAGCGCATGATTTAGACATGTCTGGCCAACCAGATCAGCAAAACAATTGAAGCATATGTAGATGACGTGGTCGTCAAAACCAAACACGTCGACACTCTAGTAGACGACTTGAGGCTCACGTTCGACAATCTCCGAACATATAACATTAAGCTCAACCCGGAAAAATGCGTTTTCGGCGTACCAGTCGGAAAGCTCTTGGGCTTCATCGTATTCGATAGAGGAATTGAAGCAAACCCAGCCAAGATCCGAGCTCTGTCACAATTGGATACCCCAAAAGACCTCAAACAAATACAAAAATTGACAGGATGCGTGGCGGCTCTAAGCCGCTTTGTCTCCCGCTTAGGAGAAAAGGCATTACCCCTCTATCGCCTCCAGCGGCGCACCGAACACTTCGAGTGGACGGATGCCGCCACGGCCCGACTCAAAGAAATAAAAGCCATACTGGCAACAAATCCGGTCCTGGCCGCGCCCAACACAAGCGAACCAATGCTATTATACATCGTGGCAACCCATCAAGTTGTAAGCGCGGTGCTCGTCGTCGAACGAGAAACGGACGGACACAAGTTCCCTCTCCAAAAACCAGTGTACTACGTGTCCACTGTCCTAACTCCATGCAAGTCACGGTACCCGCATTATCAGAAGATAGCATACGCGGTGTTCATGGCATCCCGGAAGCTGCGACACTATTTTCAAGAGTGTTCCATAACAGTGGCATCCGAAGTACCGCTTAATGATATTATAAACAACCGCGACGCAACGGGCCGGATTGCCAAATGGGCCATCGAGCTCCTCCCGTTTGACATAACTTACAAGCCAAGGTGAGCTATTAAGTCGCAGGTTTTGGACGACTTCATCGCCGAATGGACTGAAGCCGAGCTCCCTAAAGAGTACGGCGCATACTCCAACTGGATCATGCACTTCGACGGCTCCAAAATGTTGGCCGGCCTGGGGGATGGCGTTGTTCTGACGTCCCCAACCGGAGATACAGTCCAATACGTACTTCAGATAATGTACATGGATTCCAACAACGCAGCCGAATACAAGGCCCTTCTACATGGTCTCCGAATGACAGTCTCCATGGGCATTCAGCGCCTAGAGGTCCGCGGGGATTCAAACCTCGCAGTATCCCAAATAAATGGAGACTTTGATGCCAAGGATCCGAAAATGGCAGCTTACCGCAACGCCATCTTAAAAATGTCATCTCGATTTGAGGGGCTCGAATTTCATCACATAGCCCGGGAGAATAACCAGGCAGCAGACGTGTTGGCACGCATCGGCACCAAGCGCGATGCCGTCCCTCCCAACATCTTCCTAGAGAGGCTGTTCAAGCCATCCGTATCATGGGAGGGAGAGTCCAGAAACAATAGCCCGGACACAACCGCACTGCCCCTCACCGAACACTCTGACACATTGGTGGCTCCGCCAACGAAACAACACCGTCAGCCCACACAATAATGGCAGTCATTGCCCCGTGGACAGAACCATTCCTAGCCTACCTAACTAGGCAGGAACTTCCCGAGGACCAAAATGAGGCCCGCTGCATAGTGCGGCAATCTAAAGCCTACAAAGTCCACGAGGGAGAGCTTTATAAGAAAAGCACAACCGGAGTCCTTCAAAGGTGTATCTCCGAAGAGGAAGGGCGAGACCTTCTGGCTGAAATTCATGCCGGACTTGGCGGGCACCATGCCGCAGCCCGGGCCCTTGTAAGCAAGGCCTTCCATACCGGATTTTATTGGTCAACGGCCCGGGCAGACGCTCAGGACTTAGTGTAGCGATGCGTCGGTTGCCAGTTATTCGCCAACTAAAGCCACATGCCGCCTACCGCCCTACAAACTATACCCATTACCTGGCCTTTTGCGGTCTGGGGGCTTGACATGGTTGGACCCCTTAAAGGAGGAACCCACAAGCAAAAATATCTACTGGTCATGGTGGACAAATTCACCAAATGGATAGAGGCCAAGCTTGTAAATACGGCCGAATCCGGACCGGTGATAGACTTCATATCCGGGGTCGTACAACGGCGTCCCCCACAGCATCATAACTGACAACGGCACAAACTTCACGGCTGATGAAGTTAAATCCTGGTGCAAAAACATGGGCATTAAGCTCGACTATGCTTCAGTCTATCACCCTCAAACCAATGGTCAAGTCGAGTGAGCCAACGGTCTCATTATGAGCGGCATCAAACCCAGACTAGTGCGATCCCTCAAGGAATCGAACACGCACTGGGTAGAGGGGCTTGACTTCGTACTCTGGGGGCTGCGGACCACGCCGAATCGCACTACCGGATTCACACCATTTTTTATGGTATACGGCACAGAGGCAGTACTGCCATGCGGCATAATTCATGACTCACCTCGAGTGCGCATGTACGAAGAAAGGGAAGCCGAGCTCGATCAGCAGGACAGCTTGGACGCATTGGAGGAGGAGCGCGACGTGGCAAAAGCTCGTTCCGCATTCTATCAACAGCAGGCTCGAAGATATCAAAGCAGAGAAGTACGGGCCAAAACTTATAACGTTGGCGAACTAGTTCTATGCCTGCCGGACAAGAAAAAGGACAAACTAAAGCCCAAATGGGAGGGTCCCTTCACAATCGACCAAGTACTGATTGGTGGAGCGTACCGTCTGCGAAACGCATCGGACAACCGACTCGAGCCGAACCCATGGAACGCAGCACGCCTACGAAGATTCTACGCCTAGCGCCGGACTCCATGTTCATCTCCTTCCTCTGTCCCCTTTTTTATTTTTATTTTTATTTTTTCACATTAGCTGTCCGGGATTTCGCTCCCTCTCCCTACCTTTTTTCTCCCAAGCCCTTAGGGGCTTGCATGTGCGTTGTTCGCACATACTTGATGCGCCACCCGCGCTCAGCATACCTGGGGGCTTCTTTATCAGAAGTTTATATAAAATGGGCCTCATGCCCAAAACATGCGTGACACTTCCGCATGAACCTTTTATACACCATTATATGCATCGATATGACTTAAGTTTTGGCTAAGCTGGGTTGCCTGGCTCCTATGCTTACCCCTACGTTCCCGTTCGTTCGGCTAGGTGGTAAAGGGAGCACCTCTGCGATTGTTACTGCCGGGTCAGCCGGATGTGTACCTCAGACTGGGTGAAGCCGAAAGCTAGCGTTCTTAAGGGAATATTCGGTCGGTGAACTAAAAGATGATCTTTCGTGTTTATTTTCCTTCCCCCAGATGCTTTTCTGCTCTTTTTAGCAGTTCAGACATGCACTTTAGGGCATGCCTCCCAGGGAAAGGAACCCCTAGCGGAACTATTCTCCCTGGAAGATGTTTCTTACTAACCATGTAATATAACATAACTAGTTGGGCACTTGTCTGCTAAAGCAATTATGGCCCCTACGCCTTGTCTCCATGCATGCCCCGGTTCTTACATAATCGAGAGGGTATTCGGACACACTCCGGACTATAGGGTCTAGAGGTCGAAGCGAAAAGGTTCGCAATGGCAAACGATCTACAATCCGGCTAGAAGGCATTTTTCATGTCATTTTAAATTACAGAGTCAATCCGACTCGGTATATTCTTCTTCAATACCATCCAACAGGCGGTCTAATTTACAGTCCTATTGGGAATACTTTGCAGCCAGCTCTACCTGGCCATATACTAAGATGACATGGATCTCCTTTCCGTCAGGACCCATATGGCCGACCTCGGCCATGTGGTTTGGGTCAGCCTTCGTGTACCGAGTCTTCACCATGGCCCAGGCCTCCCTGGCACCTTGACGGCAGGCCGATATCTTCCACAACCGGAAGCGCTGCCGCACTCCCTCCAGCTTCCTTCTAAGCTCCCCAAGGCCTTCGGGCACGGAGAGGGATGGCCACATAGCCTGAATGATGCTCTGCATTGCCTGCCGAACTCGTTCGTGCAGTTGCAACAGCTCGGGAAGAAGGTCTCCCATTGAACCGGGCATTTCCTCCACAGGACGACCCATCAGCAGACCTACAGACATAGCTCTGTTAATTGACTTCCTCGCCGAATTGTTTTTTCGAAGATTCGTTCAAGAACCTACTAAACATGCCGCGTCGAAGTCGCCGATTCTCCTTTACGGAAGCAGACAGCTGAATGCGAACATCCTTTAGTTCCTCGCCCAGCTGGGTATTGGCGTCTCGAAGTTTGTTCTTCTCTTGCCTCACCATCGTCAGCAAGCTCTCGCCAGCCTTTAGTTGGCATAGGATTTCTTGCTTGTCCGGATCTACTCCGGCCCCATCTGCACTATCATACTCAGAGTTGCACACCTGCTGCACTTCACAACGGAATTATCTTTCGAAGCAGGTATTACCTGAGGGCGTCCCCTTGGCATTTTCTGAAGTGGCCAGTGCGGCCTCGAGTTGGGCCTTGCACTCTTCAAGCTCCTGGGACAGTTGCGTATTCTTCTTTGTAAGACACTGCATAGCACATGATCCTTAAAACAGTTATCTTTACTGTTTCAAGTCTCGGGGGCTACTGACATATATAACCTTCAATTTTACTCACCTGTATGTCTTTTACATACTGCTCTGTGGCTCTGGCTAGACCATTTTGAGCGGCACGGAGATACGCATCTCCTGTATTAAAGGCGTCCGACGCCTCTAGGGAAAAACATGCGTCACGAAGAATAGTCCGGTGACGCCTGTGGTTCAGGGCACTCTCCACCTCTGAATTAGTGACAGATAGCCCGTCTGCGTCCTCTATCGGAGGAACGCCCGAGGCGCGCCCCGTGCCCGTCTCCATTTCCGGACCCGGCCTTGAACCTTGGCCAGCGGATATAGTCCGGCGGGCTCTCTTCTTTCTAAGAAAATCATGAGCGTTAGTAAGACTCAAGGGCATAAACCCTAGGCGTTAAATTTGCACCCTGTACCATTGCGCCGGAATCTCGATCTGGTCCGCACTTCTTTTTGGCCCGCTTGGCTTCAGCGGCCCTTGTTGGCTGCTTGTTGCGGGCTCGGCCTTCCGCCTCAAGGATTTACCCTGCGAAACGAAACACTATTAGTTCACGGCATTCAAGATAAAGCATGGAGGGATCTCCTTGAAAATACTGGGACTTCGGTCTCGGTTACCTTTGAGGCTGGAAGTAGTCCGGGATAGTCTGCCGTAATGGCCACTTGGGTGTTGTCCCTGCTCAATTGATGAAACACCCCGTCAATTAACTCAACGCATAAGTCGGGATCCTCTTGGGAGTCCAGATCGAGGGACCGTTCCGGGTCCACGGGTTGTGGAGGAGGGCTGTTTATCTCCTTCACAGTCTGGCGCAGCTCCTGCGTTAACATTGTTAGACTAAGTACTCAATTATGGGAATTTCGAAAGCGGGTCGGCAGGTGAAAATGTTCGCTCACCCAACTGGGAGGATTGTACATGGAGAATCCGCCCTCCGGGTTGGCACGGAGGAATTCCTCTTCTTCCCCCTTGTACAAAGCGGATAAGATTCTCGTTAAAGTGGCGGCCGAATCTGGCCCCTTACGACCGCACCGGGTGGCATCGTCCTCCCCATTGAAATCCCACATGGGGTGGCCCTGTATTGAAGCGGCTGCACCCCTTGCATAATGCATATGGCCATGACCTTGATCATCGTCAGTTCGGAATGAGCCAACAACCTTATCTGGCTCATCAGGTAAAGGACATCCCTGTCAGTTTCCCTCTGAGGGTTCCGCGGGCGCCAGCTCAGGCACTTCTTCAACGGAGAATTGTTGAACTCAGGGAGGCCGATCCGCACAGGGTCCGGCAGGGGGACGTCATCTATATAGAACCACTCCGAGGACCAGTCCTCAGACGTCCTCTTTGGGGTACCGGATAGATATCCGGTCCCGGCGATGCGCCATAATTCGGCTCCGCCCACTTGATAAATAGACCCCTCCTGAAAACGGGCACGAGGCAAAACAACCTCTTCCACAGCGTGAAATGGGCCTCAACACCCAAGAACAGCTTGCAGAGGGCCACGAAGCCCGCAATGTGCAGAATGGAGGCAGGCGTGAGGTTGTGTAGCTGGAGGCCGTAGAACTCCAGCAACCCTCGGAGAAACGAATGAATTGGAAATCCGAGTCCTCTCATCAAATAAGGGACTAGGCATACCCGCTCTCCTTGAGAGGGATTGGGGACGCTCTCCGCCTACTCTCCGCTGCTATAGGTAGCAATCTCGGCTCGGACTGGGACCATGTATGCTGGGGGAAGAAGCCCCTTGGACTGAAACACTACAAGCTCGCTATGCGGGACGGAACACCGCCCCAAATCTCCGGGCCGAGGGCTGGAGAGGCGAGAAGAGGAGCTGCACCGACCGGCCATGGTGGAATGGATCTCTGTTGAAAGCACTCTGATGAAGGCTCGCGGAGGGAAGATGGTGTGAATTGGATCTGAATCCCCGTCTCTTTTATGGGCGGTTCATTAACGCAACC
>NC_041389.1:486808057-486837108 GCF_002162155.2 Triticum dicoccoides | reverse complement strand
ATGAAAAAATCCCCTGGCTTTTCGCATTCGTTTGACACGTGGAAGATGGTTATTGTGGGGCACAGAAGCCGAGGAGGGCAACACACACTAGAAGCCGGACACTATTCGACGGGTACAGGGAATTCGAAGACGAACCCACCTTGCAATGCCGAAGACAACTTGCACGCCGGACTCGTCATCATTGAAGCCTGGTTCAGGGGCTACTGAGGGAGTCCTGGATTAGGGGGTGTCCGGATGGCCGGACTATGACCTTTGGCCAGACTCCCGGACTATGAAAATACAAGTTTGAAGACTCCGTCCCGTGTCCGGATGGGACTTTCCTTGGCGTGGAAGGCAAGCTTGACGATACGATATGAAGATCTCCTCCCATTGTAACCGACTCTGTGTAACCCTAGCCCTCTCCGGTGTCTATATAAACCGGAGAGTTTTAGTCCGTAGGACGAACAACAATCATACCATAGGCTAGCTTCTAGGGTTTAGCCTCTCTGATCTCGTGGTAGATCCACTCTTGTACTACCCATATCATCAATATTAATCAAGCAGGAGTAGAGTTTTACCTCCATCAAGAGGGCCCGAACCTGGGTAAAAACATCGTGTCCCTTGTCTCCTGTTACCATCCGCCTAGACGCACAGCTCGGGACCCCCTACCTGAGATCCGTCGGTTTTGACACCGACATACCCCCTTGCCAAACTCATGATAAGGTACACAATAGGTCTGGTACACAACATAGCATACTTTATAGAACCTATGGCTGAGGCATAGGGAATGACTTTCATTCTCTTTCTATTTTCTGCTGTGGTCGAGTTTTGAGTCTTACTCAACTTTGCACCTTGTAATACAAGCAAGAACTCCTTCTTTGATTGATCCATTTTGAACTCTTTCAAAATCTTGTCAAGGTATGTACTCATTGAAAAATCTTATCAAGCGTTTTGATCTATCTCTATAGATCTTGATGCCCAATATGTAAGCAACTTTACATATGTCTTTCTTTGAAAAACTCCTTTCATACACTCTTTTATGCTTTCTAGAAAATTCTAATCATTTCTGATCAACAATATGTCATTGACATATACTTATCAGAAAAGTTGTAGTGCTCCCACTCACTTTCTTGTAAATACATGCTTCTCCAAAAGTCTGTATAAAACTATATTCTTTGATCAACTCATCCAAGCGTATATTCCAACTCCAAGATGCTTGCACTAGTCCACAGATGGATAGCTAGAGCTCGCACACTTTGTTAACACTTTTAGGATTGACAAAACCTTTTGATTGCATCATATACAACACTTAGGAATGCACTTTTGACATCCATTTGCCAAATTTCATAAAATATGGCAATTGCTAACATGATTCGGATGGACTTAAGCATCACTGTCGGTGTCAAAACCGGCGAATCTCGGGTAGGGGGTCCCGAACTGTGCGTCTAGGCAGATGGTAACAGGAGACAAGGGACACGATGTTTTTACCCAGGTTCGGGCCCTCTCGATGGAGGTAAAACCCTACTCCTGCTTGATTAATATTGATGATGTGGGTAGTACAAGAGTAGATCTACCACGAGATCAGAGAGGCTACACCCTAGAAGCTAGCCTATGGTATGATTGTTGTTCGTCCTACGGACTAAAACCCTCCAATTTATATAGACACCGGAGAGGGCTAGGGTTACACAGAGTCGGTTACAATGGGAGGAGATCTACATATTCGTATCACCAAGCTTTCCTTCCACGCCTACGAAAGTCCCATCCGGACACGGGACGAAGTCTTCAATCTTGTATCTTCATAGTCCAGGAGTCCGGCCGAAGGTCATAGTCCGGCCATACGGACACCCCCTAATCTAGGACTCCCTCATTAGCCCCTGAACCAGGCTTCAATGACGACGAGTCCGGCGCGCAGATTGTCTTCGGCATTGCAAGGCGAGTTCCTCCTCCGAATACTTCATAGAAGATTTTGAACGCAAGGATAGTGTCCGGCTCTGCAAAATAAGTTCCACATACCACCGTAGAGAGAATAATATTTGTACAAATCTAATCTGCTGACGTATTCCGCAGCGTGACATCACGCCACGACCAAGCCTTTATTCGAATCATTTTACTGTCCCGCCTCAGCGTGTTTAGCGAGGTGGTTCCCTTGGCACGTCTTGTTGAAGTAGAGATCGTGTCCCCTTATTCCGGGATTCTCATCAATACGGGTGTAGGTAACCCAATCATGCCTGTTGGTATGTCTCCTCAATCGAAGGCGAGTCCCAAACGGTCATGGTATTCAACCTCTTTATAAAGAGACCAAGGCTCGACTCCTTTCTTTCAATCTCAATCAAATCCTCCTCTCGCCTTGAGTTCCAACACCCAAAGCTCCAAATTCAGGCGCTTCGGACCTCCAATGATGTCCAGCTCCGACCTTCAAGGCTGGTGGATGCCTTCCTCCATTACGGAAGAAGACGTGCTAAAGCTAAGAGATGCCAGGTATCTAACCGGCGAAATCTCGCGTAGGCTGCCTGCTCAAGGGCAGGTTATTCCCACTCCCAAGTGTGGTGTTCGCATCTCACTTCCTTCGGGGGCTAGGCTTCCCGACGGACCCCTTCGTGAGGGGGCTCATGTTTTATTACGGGCTGGAATTTCGCGACTTAGCCCCGGAGTCCATCCTCCATATCTCATCGTTCATCGTCGTGTACGAGGCCTTCCTCCATATTACTCCTCACTTCGGATTGTGGCTTAAGACCTTCAAAGTAGAGCTGAAGATGATCGAGGGGCAGCACGCAGAGTGCGGAGGTGCTGTTATAAGCAAGAATGCCGATGCTCCATGGCCCGAGGGCTCTTTTCAGGAGGAGTTCAGCTTATGGCAACGAGAGTGGTTTTATATCACAGCTCCCAGGGGCACCAAATGGGTGGCGCCACGTGCCTTTCGCTCGGGTCCCCCACCACAGCTAGCGTCATGGGTCAATAAAGGGCTTAACTGGGGGCCGTCCAAGGACGTGCCCTTGTTGCAGGTCCGCGTTCGAGATCTCCTACAAAGAGATATCAATCTGGCCGTAGTGACGCAGGTTATATTGATTCGCCGCATCCTACCATGCAAACGTCGCCCCCTCCGCCTGTGGGAGTTTAATCCGGAAGGACCACAAGCCCTCCAACATTTTGTGGGCGCGACGCCCATGGAGATGTACAAATTGTTCCTCGGATCACAAGAAATGTGTCCGGACTCGTCCGAGGACGCAGGTCTGAGCTACAATCGCCCGGATACTCAAGTAAGTAGCCCTGTACCCGGACACGCTATCCATGTATTTATCATAAAATTGCCTTTAAAAGAGCTGTCCCTTAAACAGGAGTGGATAGCGAAAGCAGAGCTAATCAGGTGTCTGGCCCCCTCCCTGAGTCCACGCCTGATCCCGTGTTAACCAGGATGCTAGAGGTCGCACCTTTGGAAGAAGGCAAAGAGGGGAGCAGGGAAGCTACCGCCTCCCCGAAGGAGGCTGTCAGGAAAGGAGGAATTGAGAATTCCTCTAACCAGGGGAAGAAGAGGACAGCCTCTGAAGACCCGTAGGCCATGGTCTCAAAGCGAGGGAAGAAATCTTTGTCAGAGGGTCCGGCGCCGGGGGGTGCCTCAGTCGCACTGCGCTCCCAAGGGGATCAGCTCTCCACCGAGCCGTAAGTAAAGAGGGTGGTTTTAAAATGAGAGACATCCCTGTTCTATTTCTAAGGAAGATAACCGAAATTTTACCTTGTAGTTCGGATCACAGCCCTGCTTAGCAGAGCTCATCTTCAGGGGATCTTCGTCTGGAGATGATGGAGAGCGGAACGCCACCCCCTGCCGTACCGCCTTGCGAGATGGGCGACCCTGAGGTGTCGTCACGGAGGGTTTCTCCGAATCCGGCAGGGCCGGAAGGCAGTTGTATGGCCCCCCAAGGCCCTCCGTGTCCGGCCTTCGAAAAAGGCCATCGGACGAGTCCGGCACCGTCCGGTGCATGGTCGGAGGAGCTGAAGGATCTGCTCGGGCGAGCGTCTATCTCAGAAGAACACCGTGCGTTGATGGATACGATGATTGGAAGGATTTCATCCACCGAAAGCGGGTTGTACGAGGCCGTCAGGAGTTTACTGACAGGTTTTGAGGTACGCGAAATGATGTACCTTTTGACAGATCCGCATATATAAGATGTGCCCTGTATAGATAGTAGCCCCTGAGACTCTGTGCGTTGTCAAAATGACGGCGCGCCGAGGATCATAACCTCAGGTATAATATGTCGCCTTTCCTACGTAGGTGGCGAAGTGTTCGGTGGCTAGCGGGACTGATGAATTTGCCGAGCTAAAGTGGCAACTTGACATGGCAGATGCCGACATCGCGCTTGTCAACAAGCGTCTGGACGAGGCACAAGGTATGTAATTTCTCTGAAGACACCTGGTAAGAGGAGCTTGATGCCCGTACCTTACAACATGTGTGCTTGACGCAGATGGTGCCGCTGCCATGGAGAACCTTCGGGCGGAACTTGCCCGAGCCAAAGAGCAGGCCAGGAAAAGCGATGCGGCTGCCTTAAAGGCGGCTGAAGAGCTGAAAGCCGAATAGGCTTCTCACTGCCAAAGCAAGAAGGAAATGGCCGAGATGGCTGTAAAGTTGAAGAATGCTGCCGACCGCTGCAAGCTTCTTGAAAAAGAAGATCGGGTGGCACAGAAGGACCTAGAGATGGTCACTACCGAGGCCAAGGATACTCGCTCTATGATGAGAGCGATGAAGGAGGAGCTACGTCAGGCCGGAGATATCACGGCTGGAATCCCTTTATGCTGCGGATGAAGTTCGGGGATCCTAAATATGCTCCGTTGGACCGGCAGTGGAGTGCGGCGAACACTTATCTGGACTTGGCGGCGAGTGCCGCGGACGCGGCCGAACACTTCCGCGATCAAAATGACCACGAAGTGGAAAAGCTTTTTTGGTCGCAGTTCCACAATCCAGAGCGTCCACTTCCATTAACTGATCGTTTGGCCGCATGGGCGGAGCTGAATAGGTTATCCGGACTCGCCATGAAGTATGTCGTGAGTCATCTGTGGCCGAAAAGGCCCAAGCCGAAGAGTTATTTTAGCTTGGTGCAGCAGCTCCTCGGTGCGGTGCCGCATATTGATGCAATGAAGAGGTCATCGTGCATAGAAGGTGCGTAGATGGCTCTTGCCCATGTCAAGACATACGAGAGCCGAGTACCTTCCGAGCACTATTTTCAGTAAGTTCTGCAGGGCGCTCGTTTAATAGAGACGCAGTGCTCGAAGGATGTTATGTTCGAATAACATGTATTATTGTAAAACAATGTTTCGATGGAATATAAAAGCTTTTTATACTTGTGCCTTCAAGAATTAAAATACCTCCTGTGCGGCCGTTAATGTATATGTGTATATAACCTGAAAGATGGCAGTCTTTGGCTTCAGCCCCCACGCATATAATGCGGGGGTGCTCACAGAAGGCGCATTTTCACACTTGATCCAACGTCTTGGTCCTATTAAGGAGGTGATAGCGCAGCGAACTAGGCAACCGGACTATAATGCTTTATCACTTTCACTTAGCCATAGGAGTTTGACAGTGGGGCTACTATATAGCCCCTAGGGGCACCGCGCTCGCCCGAATTCGGGGCGCATGTGTGCCTGGCCGGAAAACGGCCCTTCGTTAATGCGGAGGAATCCTATAGATTCCGGTGGGTCATCGAGTGGTTGACCAGTCTCACGCTATATCATGACAGTCAGTTTTCGACTTTCTCTACTGAGGTGCTCGCCTGGCCGAACCGGGGCATAATCGCAATAGTTCTCCTGGTGCCGCCTTAGCCGATAGAGCGAAACGTAAGGCAGCAAAACACAGGAGCCGGGCAAACCCAACATTTGACCAAAGGCATGATTCGGAGCTGATGCATATAAGGCCAAACTCGCGACGCCGAACACTCCCTAAGGTATTCGGTCTTTATGAAAACGGGCTGAACAACGCCCTTGGTAAGAAGCCCCTGTTGTCCAGGTACGCGTAAAATTCTGACGTGGCCACATGCCAAGACGCCAGCCTCCTCCTCGGTTATAACAAGAAACCGGGGGATGTGTATCAACAGGAGACAGTGAAAAAGGTTTACGCAGGGTCTTAATCTGAAAAGAATCCTTGGAACGGGTCCCTACTGCACGTCTGCGCCTGTGTCTCCGCTGTGCCGTATCCTGGACGGGTGTAGCACAGTGTTCATCTGTAAAAGAGAGGAACTTAGTTGAGAAAGATCGTGCGAAAATCTATGTTATATTAAATGAACAAAATATAATTGAGAAAATGGGTAGAATTGAGCTTTATTGTCTCTTGTTGTACACGCGTGGAGCCCCTTGTACGGCGGTATGCGGCTAGTAAGCCCTTGTATGTTTACGCCGGACTTGTCTAGCCATGTCCGGGGTCCGAACGACCTATTTAGGTGCTTTGGTTAGTGAAGCTGGTTTAGTGTGTGGCTGTCAAGGCAGTCGCACAGTCTTCCACGCTCGAGGAACACTCGATATTTCCCTTTAATGAGATGATGCCTCGTGGACCGGGCATTTTAAGCGTAAGGGATGCATAATGCGGTATTGCATTAAAGCGGGCGAAAGCTTCGCGTCCCAGTAGTGCTTGATAACTACTTGTAAATGGGGCGATGTGGAAGGTTAGCTTTTCGCGGCGGAAGTTGTCGGGGGAGCCGAACATAACTTCTAACAGGAGAGAACCCGTACAATGGGTATCTGGGCCTGGCGTTACCCCTTGAAAGGAAGTGTTGCCATGGCGAATTTTTTTTGGGTTTATCCCCATTTTGCAGATTGTGTCCTGATATAGCAGGTTTAGACCATTGCCGCCGTCCATTAGGACTTGTGTAAAGTGGAGTCTGTCAATTGTCGGATCTAATATTAAGGCAGTCCAGCCTGCATTCCGGATACTTCTAGAGTAATCCTGATGGTCGAAGGTGATTGGTTTTAACAACCAGTGGCGGGACTCCTCTGGGACAGGCCGTATGGCGCGTATCTCTATAGGCGCCACTCTGTTTTTCCCTTTTGTCACGTGAAGTGAGTTTACTATTTTGACTTCTTGTGGGAACTTCTTTTGTTCTTCGGTGCTCTGCTTGTGGGGTTCGTCATCGTCCTCGTTTGGTATGTCGAGCCCCTTGTGTTCGGCGTTGAGTTTGCCGGATTGCTTGAAGACCCAACAATCTCTGTGTGTATGGTTTGCAGGCTTCCCGGGAGTACTGTGGATTTGGCATATTTTGTCCAAGATTTTGTTTAGGTTAGATAGCTCGTCCCTGTTATCCTTGAGGGGCCGCTTTTTCTGATTCTGCCGAGAGCTTTTGAATCCGGCGTTGACTGCCATGCTCTTTGGGCTGTTTCCCTTGGTCCGGTGCTGGTCCTTGCTACGTTGCGGTTTCCCGTTTCCATCCCTAACTTCGGATGTACTTGGGTTGCTGGTACTGCTTCTTGCCAACCAGCTATCCTCTCCTCCGCAAAAGCGGGTCATGAGGCTTGTTAATGCGGCCATTGTTCTTGGCTTTTCTTGGCCGAGGTGTCTGGCGAGCCATTCGTCTCAAACACTGTGTTTGAAAGCTGCTAAGGCTTCGGCGTCCGGACAGTCGACTATCTAGTTCTTTTTAGTAAGAAATCTGTTCCAGCGTTTCCGGGCTGACTCTCCGGGTTGTTGAGTTATATGACTTAGATCGTCTCCATCCGGAGGTCGGACATAGGTCCCTTGAAAATTTGCCCGAAAAGCATCCTTGAGCTCTTCCCAACTTCCGATGGTGTTTTCGGGAAGGCTTTTAAGCCAATGCCGGGCTGGCCCTTTGAGCTTGAGGGGTAAGTATTTTATGGCGTGGAGGTCATCTCCTCTAGCCATGTGTATGTGGAGGATATAATCCTCAATCCAGAATCCAGGGTCTGTTGTTCCGTCGTATGCCTCTATGCTTACGGGCTTGAATCCCGCTGGAAATTCATGGTCCAGCACCTCATCGGTGAAACATAGGGGGTGTGCGGCACCCCTATATTTGGGTGTGCCGTGATGTTCAGATACTTGTTGCGTTGCATTGCTTACTAGAGCTTGCTTTCTTGGCCCATAGATAAACCTGGCTGGGCCGTCTTTTTGATGCGAATCCTTGTGCGGATCGCGTGCCGGTTTGTGTGCGGCGCCATCTGCCGCTCCATGTTGGCCATGGGGTTGTTTATCCGACCTGGTGGCTTCCTTATTTTTTGATTACGGGGGCTCTAAGGCCTCCTCATCAAATTCCGACAGTAATTTTCTCTTCGGATAGCCCTTTGTGTGGCGACTGTCGCCGTATTTGTCTGCGGTGTTGAGTACTTTGCCCCATCTAATTCTGATTGCATCTTCCGCTATTTTGAGCTTCTGCTTTTGCTTTTTCAGGCTACGCGCAGTGGCGACGAGCCTTTTGTGGAGGTTCTTCTACTCCAGCAACTTGTCCGGCGTGAGGTCGTCCAGACTGTTATCTTCGCCGGAGACGGGTTGTTTGGTTTGTTTACCCAAGTTGCCCTGTTCGGACGGTTGCTCGGTGGCATGTTCGTCGTCCACCGGTTCACCCTGCTCTATGGCTGGGTCTCTGTCGAGGTAGGGTTTGGGGCGGCGCTTACGCCGCCAGTTTGACTGCTTTTCGAGGGAACGATCCCTCATTGCGTCCCTTTGTTACTCGTCGCCGTTTCTTTTAGGTGTGTCCACCATGCATACATCATGAGATGAGGTGGTTGTCCAGTGCCCTATAGGCGCTGGTTCCTATTCGTCTCCTACATCGTCGTCCATACTGTCGATGTCTTCGGAGTCGAAGTCAAGCAAGTCGGTTAAATCATCGACAATGGCTACGAAGTGGGTGGTGGGTGGGATTTGAATTTCTTCATCGTCCGCATCCCAACCTTGCTGACCATAGTCCGTCCAGGGCTCTCCTGATAAACAGAGAGACTTTAGTGAATTCAGAATGTCGCTGAAGGGCGAGTGCTGAAAGATGTCCGCGGTGGTGAACTCCATGATCGGCACCCAATCGGGTTCGATCTGCAGGGGCGCGGAAGGTTCGGAGTCCGGAAAGGAGTCCGACACCTTGGAGTCATGGGCTTCGCATAGGACAAGGCTGGTGTTCGGCTCGATCGCCGTAGAGATTGCAGCCCCCGAGGCGGTGTCCAGCCACCCGTCCTCGATGGGCGCAGTCGGCTCCGAGCTAAGGGTCGGAGCGGACACTGGGGCGGCCTTCCAGGAACTGTTCGGTGGCAGAGCTAGATCATGCCCATAGTGACAGTGCGGCACGCTCGGCTGTGGCTTGAACCCATCGAAGATCAAGTCTCCGCGGATGTTAGCCGTGTAGTTCAAACTTCCAAATCTGACCTGATGGCCAGGGGCGTAGCTTTCGATCTGCTCCAGATGGCCAAGCGAATTGGCCCGCAGTACAAAGCCGCCGAATACGAAGATCTATCCGGGGACAAAAATCTCACCCTGGACCGCATTGTTGTTGATGATCGGAGGAGCCATCGGGCCTAAAGATGACGACACAGAGGAACTCTCAATGAAAGCACCAATGTCGGTGTCAAAACCGGTGGATCCCGGGTAGGGGGTCCCGAACTGTGCGTCTAGGCGGAGGTAACAGGAGACAAGGGACACGATGTTTTTACCCAGGTTCGGGCCCTCTCGATGGAGGTAAAACCCTACTCCTGCTTGATTAATATTGATGATATGGGTAGTACAAGAGTAGATCTACCACGAGATCAGAGAGGCTAAACCCTAGAAGCTAGCCTATGGTATGATTGTTGTTCGTCCTACGGACTAAAACCCTCCGGTTTATATAGACACCGGAGAGGGCTAGGGTTACACAGAGTCGGTTACAATGGGAGGAAATCTACATATTCGTAGCGCCAAGCTTGCCTTCCACGCTAAGGAAAGTCCCATCCGGACACGGGACGAAGTCTTCAATCTTGTATCTTCATAGTCCAGGAGTCCGGCCAAAGGTTATAGTTCGGCCATCCGGACACCCCCTAATCCAGGACTCCATCAATCACCACAGTTGAGAAAATCTCATTGTAGTCAACACCTTGAACTTGTCGAAAACCTTTTTTGCGACTAGTCAAGCTTTGTCGATAGTAACACTACCATCAGCATCTGCATTCCTCTTGAAGATCCATTTATTCTCAATGGCTTGCCGATCATCGGGCAAGTCCACCAAAGTCTACACTTTGTTCTTATACATGGATCCTATCTCAGATTTCATGGCCTCAAGCCATTTATCAGAATCTGGGCTCATCATAGCTTCTTCATAGTTCATAGGTTCGTCATGGTCAAGTAACATGACCTCCAGAACAGGATTACCGTACCACTCTGGTGTGGATCGTGCTCTTTTTGACCTATGAGGTTCTGTAGCAACTTGATCTGAAGTTTTATGATCTTTATCACTAGGTTCCTCTCCAGTAGGTGCAGGCATCATGGGAACAAATTTCTCGGATAAGCTACCTTCCAAATTGAGAGAAGGTGGAATTACCTCATCAAGTTCTACTTTCCTCCAACTCACTTCTTTTGAGAGAAACTCCTTATCTAGAAAGATTCCGTTCTTAGCAACAAAAATCTTTCCTTCGGACTTGTGGTAGAAGGTGTACCCGATTTTTTTCTTAGGGTATCCTATGAAGACACATTTCTCTGACTTGGGTTCGAGCTTATCAGGCTGAAGCCTTTTTGACATAAGTGATGTCTACTACACAACCTTCTTCTTGTAGACGTTGTTGGGCCTGCAAGTGCACAGGTTTGTAGGACAGTAGCAAATTTCCCTCAAGTGGATGACCTAAGGTTTATCAATCTGTAGGAGGCGTATGATGAAGATGGTCTCTCTCAAACAACCCTGCAACCAAATAACAAAGAGTCTCTTGTGTCCCCAACACACCCAATACAATGGAAAATTGTATAGGTGCACTAGTTCGGCGAAGAGATGAAGATACAAGTGCAAAATAGATAGTAGATATAGGTTTTTGTAATCTGAAATTATAAAAACAGCAAGGTAACAAGTGATAAAAGTGAGCGTAAACGGTATTGCAATGATAGGAAACAAGGCCTAGGGTTCATACTTTCACTAGTGCAAGTTCTCTTAAAAATAATAACATAGATAGATCATATAACAATCCCTCAACATGCAACAAAGAGTCACTCCAAAGACACTAAGAGCGGAGAACGAACGAAGAGATTATGGTAGGGTATGAAACCACCACAAAGTTATTCTTTCGGATCGATCTATAAAAGAGTTCGTACTAGAATAACACCTTAAGACACAAATCAACCAAAACCCTAATGTCACCTAGATACTCCATTGTCACCTCAAGTATCCGTGGGCATGATTATACGATATGCATCACAGAATCTCAGATTCTTCCAACCAAGACAAAGTACTTCAAAGAGTGCCCCAAAGTTTCTACCGGAGAGTCAAGAACGTGTGCCAACCCCTATGCATAGGTTCATGGGCGGAACCCGCAAGTTGGTCACCAAAACATACATCAAGAGGCACATGATATCCCATTTTCACCACAGATAAGCATGGCAAGACATTCATCAAGTGTTCTCAAATAAAGACTCAATCTGATAAGATAACTTCAAAGGGGAAACTCAATTCATCACAAGAGAGTAGAGGGGGAGAAACATCATAAGATCCAACTATAATAGCAAAGCTTGGGATACATCAAGATCGTGCCATAGAGGGAACACGGGAGAGAGAGATCAAACACATAGCTACTGGTACATACCCTCAGCCCCGAGGGTGAACTACTCCCTCCTCGTCATGGAGAGCGCCGGGATGATGAAGATGGCCACCGGTGATGGGATCCCCCTCCGGCAGGGTGCCGGAACGGGCCCCCGAGAGGTTTTTGGTGGCTACAGAGGCTTGCGGCGGCGAAACTCCAAATCTATCTTCTCCGTGGATGTTTTTAGGGTACGTGGGACTATATAGGCGAAAGAAGTCGGTCGGGGGGGGGGGTGCTCGAGGGACCCACGAGACAGGGGGCGCGCCCTACAGGGGGGCGCCCTCCTATCTCGTGGAGTCCTCGAGTATCTTCTGACTTGAACTCCACGTCTCCAGGATGATATTCTTCCAAAAAATCACGTTGCCGAATGTTTCATTCCGTTTGGACTCCGTTTGATATTCCTTTTCTTCGAAATACTAAAACAGGCAATAAAACAGCAATATGGGTTGGGCCTCCGGTTAATAGGTTAGTCCCAAAAGTAATATAAAAGTGTATAATAAAGCCCATAATCATTCAAAACACATAGTAATATAGCATGAAATCTTCATAAATTATAGATACGTTGGAGACGTATCAATAAGCGTCGCATCCCCAAACTTTAAGAAACGTCAGCTTAGGTTTGTTGCCAAACCACAGTTCATACGGTGTCGTCTGAACAGACTTTGATGGTGCCCTGTTTAATGTGAATGCAGCTGTCTCTAATGCATAACCCCAAAACAATAGTGGTAAATTGGTAAGAGACATCATAGATTGCACCATATCTAATAACGTGCGATTACGATGTTCAGACACACCATTACACAGTGGTGTTCTAGGTGGTGTGAGCTGTGAAGCTATTCCACATTGTTTTAAATGAAGGCCAAACTCGTACCTCAAATATTCTCCTCCACGATTAGATCGTAGAAACTTTATTTTCTTGGTACGACGATTGTCCACTTCAGTATGAAATTCTTTGAACTTTTCAAATGTTTTAGACTTGTGTTTCATTAAGTAGATATACCCATATCTTCTCAAATCATCTGTGAATGTCATAAAATAACGATACCCGCCATGAGCGTCAACACTCATTGGACCGCATACAGCGGTATTTATTATTTACAATAAGTCATTAGCTCATTCCATTGTTTCGGAGAACGGAGTTTTAGTCATCTTGCCCATGAGGCATGGTTCGCAAGTATCAAATGATTCATAATCAAGTGATTCCAAAAGTCCATCTGCATGGAGTTTCTTCATGCGCTTTACACCGATATGACCCAAACGACAGTGCCACAAATATGTTGCACTATCGTTATCAACTTTGCATCTTTTGGCATCAATATTATGAATATGTGTATCAGTACGATCGATATTCAATAAACCATTAACATTGGCTGTATGACCATAGAAGGTTTTATTCATGTAAATAGAATAACAATTATTCTCTGTCTTAAATGAATATCCGTATTACAATAAACATGATCTAATCATATTCATGCTCAACGCAAACACCAAATAACATTTATATAGGTTCAACACTAATCCCGAAAGTATAGGGAGTGTGCGATGATGATCATATCGATCTTGGAACCACTTCCAACATACATCGTCACTTCACCCTCAACTAGTCTCTACTTATTCTGCAACTCCTGTTTCGAGTTACTAATCTTAGCAACTGAATAGGTATCAAATGCCCAGTGGCTACTACGAGCACCAGTAAGGTATACACCAATAACATGTATATCAAATATACCTTCGCTCAGTTTGCCATCCTTCTTATCCACCAAATATTTGGGGTAGTTCCGCTTCCAGTGACCATTTCCTTTGCAGTATAAGCACTCAGTTTCAGGCTTAGGTCCAGCTTTGGGCTTCTTCACGGGAGTGACAACTTGCTTTCCATTCTTCTTGAAGTTCCCTTTCTTTCCCTTTGCGATTTTCTTGAAACTAGTGGTCTTGTTTAATCATCAACACTTGATGCTTTTTCTTGATTTCTACCTTCATCGATTTCAGCATCACGAAGAGCTCGGGAATCGCATTCGTCATCCCTTGCATATTATAGTTCATCACAAAGTTCCAACAACTTGGTGATGGTGACTAGAGAATTCTGTGAATCACTATCTTATCTAGAAGATTAACCCACTTGATTCAAGCAATTGTAGTACCCAGACATTTTGAGCACATCCTCACTAGCTGAGCTATTCTCCTCCATCTTTTAGGTGAAGTACTTGTCAGAGGTCTCATACCTCTCGACACGAGCACAAGTCTAAAATACCAATTTCAGCTCTTGGAACATCTCATATGCTCTGTGACATTCAAAACATTTTTGAAGTCCCGGTTCTAAGCCGTAAAGCATGGTGCACTAAACTATTAAGTAGTCATCATTGAGCTAGCCAAACGTTCATAACGTCTGCATCTGCTCCTGCAATAGGCCTGTCACCTAGCGGTGCATCAAAGACATAATTCTTCTATGCAGCAATGAGGATAAACCTAAGATCACAGACCCAGTCCGCATCATTTCTACGATCATCTTTCAACTTAGTTTTCTCTAGGAACATATCAAAAACATAGGGGAGCTACAACCCGAGCTATTGATCTACAACATAATTTGCAAATACTATCAGGACTAAGTTCATGATAAATTAAAGTTCAGTTGATCATATTACTTAAGAACACCTACTTAGATAGACATCCCTCAAGTCATCTAAATGATACGTGATCCAAATCAACTAAACCATGTCCGATCATCACGTGAGATGGAGTAGTCATCAATGGTGAACATCTCTGTGTTCATCATATCTACTATATGATTCACGTTCGACCTTTCGGTCTCTAGTGTTCTGGGGCCATATCTGTATATGCTAGGCTCGTCAAGTTTAACCCGAGTATTTTGCGTGTGCAAATCTAGCTTGCACCCATTGTATTTTAACGTAGAGCTTATCACACCCGATCATCACGTGCTATCTCAGCACGAAGAACTTTCACAATGGTGCATACTCGGGGAGAACACTTATACCTTGAAATTTAGTAAGGGATCATCTTATAATGCTACCGGCGTACTAAGCTAAATAAGATGCATAAAAGATAAACATCACATGCAATCAAAATATGTGACATGATATGGCCATCATCATCTTGTGCTCATGATCTCCATCACTGAAGCAACGTCGTGATCTCCATTGTCACCGGCTTGACACCTTGATATCCATCGTAGCATCATTGTCGTCTCGACAACTATTGCTTCTACGACTATCGCTACCGCTTAGTGATAAAGTAAAGCAATTACATGGCAATTGCATTTCATACAATAAAGCGACAACCATAAGGCTCCTGCCAGTTGCCGATAACTTTTACAGAACATGATCATCTCATACAATAACTTATATCACGTCATGTCTTGACCATATCACATCACAACATGCCCTGCGAAAACAAGTTAGACACCCTCTACTTTGTTGTTGCAGGTTTTAAGTGGCTGCTACGGGCTTCTAGCAAGAACCGTTCTTACCTACGCATCAAAACCACAACAATTTTTCGTCAAGTGTGTTGTTTTAACCTTCAACAAGGACCGGCCGTAGTCAAACTCGATTCAACTAAAGTTGGAGAAACAGAACACCTGCCAGCCACCTGTGTGCAAAGCACATCGGTAGAATCGGTCTCATGAACGTGGTCATGTAATGTTGGTCCGGGCTGCTTCATCCAACAATACCGCCCAATCAAAGTAAGACGTTGGTGGTAAGCAGTAGACGTCGGATGACACTGTTGGAAAACGTAGCATGCAATTTCAAAACATTTCCTGCGCTCACGCAAGATCTATCTAGGATATGCATAGCAAGGAGAGAGGGAGAGTGTGTCCATGTACCCTCGTAGACCAAAAGCGGAAGCGTTAACTTAACGTGGTTGATGTAGTGGAACATCTTCTCGAATCAACCGATCAAGTACCGAACGTATGGCACCTCCGAGTTCTGCACACATTTAGCTCGATGACGTCGTTTGAACTCTTGATCCAGCAGAGTGTCGATGGAGCCGATGAGTTTCGTTAGCACGACGGTGTAATGATGGTGTTGGTGATGTGATTCGTGCAGGGCATCGCTTAAGCACTACGATGATACTATCGGAGGAGTAAACGGTGGAGGGGGGCATCGCACATAGCTAAGAATAATGGTTGTGCCTTTGGGGTCCCCCTCACCCCCGTATAGAGGAGGCAGCCAGCCTAGAGGGGGCACACCATGGGAGGTGTCCTACTAGGACTCCCAGTCCTAGTAGGATTCCCCTTTCCTATTCTGGAGTGGCAAAGGGGGAAAGGGAGAGGGAAAGTGGGGCCGCCCCCCCACCCATTGTCCAATTCGGATTGGCAAAGGGGGGGGGAGCCACCTCCCATGGCTGCCCTCTCCTCTCCACTAAGGCCCATGTGGCCCATTAACTTTACCAGGGGGAAGGGGGTTCCGGTAACCTCCCAGTACTCCAAAAAATCCCCGAACCTCTTCAGAAATATTTCGGTGTCCTTATATAACCTTACAATATATTAATCTTTACCTGTCGACCATTTGAAGACTCCTCATCATGTCTGTATTCTCATCCGGGACTTCGAACAACTTTCGGTCACCAAAACACATAACTCATATAATACCAATCGTCATCGAACATTAAGCGTGCGGACCCTACGGGTTCGAGAACTATGTAGACATGACCGAGACACCTCTCCGGTCATATAATAACTATGTAGACATGCTCATATTGGTTCACACATATTCTACGAAGATCTTTATCGGTCGAACCACAATGTCAATATAGTTATTCCCTTTGTCATCGGTATGTTACTTGCTCGAGATTCGATCCTCGGTATCTTCATACCTAGTTCAATCTCGTTACCGGCAAGTCTCTTTACTCGTCCCATAGTGCATCATCCCGCAACTAACTCATTAGTCACATTTCTTGCAAGGCTTCATATGATGTGCATTACCGAGAGGGCCCAGAGATACCTCTCCGATACTCGGAGAGACAAATCCTAATCTCGATATATGCCAAACCAACTAACACCTTTGGAGATACCTATAGAGCATCTTTATAATCACCCAGTTATGTTGTGATGTTTGATAGCACACAAGGCATTCCTCCGGTGTCCGAGAGTTGCATAATCTCATAGTCGGAGGAATATATATTTGACATGAAGAAACCAGTAGCAATAAAACTGAACGGTCATTATGCTAAGCTAACAGATGGGTCTTGTCCATCACATCATTCTACTAATGATATGATCCCGTTATCAAATGACAACACATGTCCATCGCTAGGAAACTAAACCATCTTTTGATCAATGAGCTAGTCTAGTAGAGACATACTAGGGACACGTTGTTTTGTCTATGTATCCACACATGTATCAAGTTTCTGGTTAATACAATTCTAGCATGAAAATAAACATTTATCATGAATAAGGAAATATAAAATAACAACTTTATTATTGCCTCTAGGGCATATTTCCTTCAAAACGACACGTATGTAATGTTGCTATTAAGGATAACAAGATGGGTTCTATTTCTACATAAATATATCTTGTCTACATCATGTCATCGTTCTTATTGCATTACTCCATTTCTCCATGAACTTAATACACTAGATGCATGTTGGATAGCGGTCGATGTGTGGAGTAATAGTAGTAGATGCAGGCAGGAGTCGGTCTACTAATCTTGGACGTGATGCCAATATAATGATCATTGCCTGGATATCGTCATGATTATTTGAAGTTCTATCAATTGCCCAATAGTAATTGTTTTCCCACCGTTTGCTATTTTTCTCGAGAGAAGCCACTAGTGAAACCTACGGCCCCCGGGTCTCTTTTCATCATATTTGCCTTTGCGATCTAATTTCCTTTGCATTTAATTTCAGATCTATTAAACCAAAAATACAAAAATACCTTGCTGCAATTTATTTGTTCTACGATCTATTTAACCTATATACCACTTTTACCTCACGTTATTTGCCTATCTTGAGGCGCCGTACCCGAAAGGGATTGACAACCCCTTTAACACGCCGGGTTGTGAGTATTTGTTATTTGTGTGCAGGTGATGTTTACGTGGTGTGAGGAGGTTCTCCTACTGGTTCGATAACCTTGGTCTCATCACTGAGGGAAATATCTATCGTCGCTATACTGCATCATCCCTTCCTCTTTGGGGAAATACCGACGTAGTTCTAGCAGTCAAAAGGAATTTCTGGCTCCATTGCCAGGGAGGACCTTCAACATCAACTAGGTTCCTAATCACAAATCTCATCTCCTTGCAATATACATTATTTGCCATTTGCCTCTCGTTTTCCTCTCCCCCGCTTAACAAAAATTTGCCGTTTTATTCGCCCGCTTTTCTGTTCGCCGTTTTTCTCGTCAGATCTTTTATTTGCTTGAACTTGTCACCATGAGTGACTTTGGTATGGCAGAAACAGATGATGGCCTAACTCCTAAAATGGAGCGTACAGGTAATCTGGATGCCAAAACTTTTGTCTTGGGGCAAGGGAATTTTATGGGAAAGAACATATCCAAGAATTTTTCAATTGTGTCGGAAAATTAAGTCTCGATGGTATTCCTATACTTAAAAGGACTAAATCTTATGCAGACGCTATTTCGGCACTTGTTCTGAAACTTGAACCTAGATTTATTCGTACTCATCCTACCTTGCAAAGATTGTTCTATGAGTTGCCCGTTATAAAGGATCCTAAAGCTAAAAAGGTAGCCACTCTTGTTTTGATGAATAAATTTGACTACATAATACGGGAAGCTAGGGAAATCTTTGATTTTTGAGGCATGAATCGTGAAAAACCCGTGATTGATGAAATTATTTATAATAGTGATTATGCTTTAAGATATTTGCTTGGAGATAACCAAACCTTTGATGAGAATCTTAAAAAGCAAGTCCCCGTTTTAGATATGATCCAACAAGTTTTTAACGATGTTAATCAACACTATTCTTGGATCACTGCCAGAAATCAAAGGGGTTATGATAAAAAGCAACTTGATAGTGCTAAGGTTTCCATTTATAATGTGTTTTATGTCTTATTTACAAAATGTCCCGACACAAATACCTCCAAGTAAAACAAGGACAAAGATGGCAAAACTTAGATCCTATGCGTTATGCCTAGCCAGGGGCCTAAAACGATAGCGCTTGTTGGGAGGCAACCCAATGAACAAAAAATTTTCTTGCTTTTTGCTTTCTGTTCTTGTGTGTTAGCACAATTATTCTACTGTTATGATTGTGTTTTTTGTGTTTTAATTTAGTGTTTGTGCCAAGCAAGGCCTTTGGGTTGATTTGGGTGAAAGTTGATTTGATCTTGCTGAAAAACAGAAACTTATGCACTCACGAAAATAGTTTTCATAAATCACAGAAAATTGATTTTGAGTTGATTATTTTCGCAGAAAATTAATACACAAATTACCCAGGTTTTCCTAATTTCGCAAGATTTTTGGAGTTACAGAAGTAGTCGAGATATCCATATTGCTACAGACTGTTCTGTTTTTGACAGATTCTGTTTTATTTACGTTGTGTGCTTGTTTTGATGATTCTATGGTTTTCTTTGATGAGTTTTTGCCATAGAAAAGTTGGAATACAGTAGATATAATGCAAAAACAAAATAAGAATAGGTTTGCAACAATACTTATAGTAGCGGTTTGTTTTCTTATACTAACGGATCTCACAAAGGTTTCGTTGGAGTTTTGTGTGGTTGAAGTTTTCAAGTTTTGGGTGATCTTACGATGGATGAAGGAATAACGATTAGCAAAAGTCTAAGCTTGGGGATGCCCGAGGCACCCCAAGATAATATTCAAAGAAGTAGCAAGCAACTAGCTTGGGGATGCCCCCGAGTGGCATCGCCGCTTTCTTCTAACAACCATCAGTATTTTACTTGAAGCTACATTTTTATTCGTCACATATTATGAGTTTTGCTTGGAGCGTCTTGTATGATATGAGCCTTTGCTTGTTTTGCTTTGTGTTTTAAGTGTTGAATCCTTTCTTAACACACCTTTTGAGAGAGCCAAAAATTATGCTATGCTTGCTCCTATGCTTCACTTAAACTTTTAGAGCCATGGATTTGCTCTAGTGCTTCACTTATATCTTTTTTAGCACGGTGTGCTTTGTTATTTTTGAAGAAATGCTCTCATGCTTCACTTAGATTTATTTGGGAGTTAGTAATTTTTTAAGAAATTCTCTCTTGCTTCACTTAGATTATTTTGAGTGAAAGAAAAAATTATGCTCATGTTCTTCACTTATATTTGTTTGAGCTTATCAAAAGCAACATATGAAAATAGTCCCAAAGTGATAGATATCCAAGAAGAATATAATAAAAACTTTCATGAAGATCATTGGACAAAATAAACTTGATTGTTAGTAATGGTTTTGAGATATGACGATATGGTATGTGAGTCATGTTGATGAGTAATTGTGCTTTAGTAAGAATATTGATGTTAAGGTTTGTGATTCCTTATGCAAGCATGAAAGTCAATAGTTATGCACTAAAATTTATATCCTACTCGTGGTGCACTATTCGGTGTTACTTATGCTTAATGCTTGGGTATGAGATTTTTTGCTTTTTGGTTGGTCACTTCTCAATCTTTTTGCTAGCCTTCATTTTGCACTAAGTATGAGCACTACATGTGCATCCAAAACCCTTTAAACCAGTTTTGCCTTATCAGTCCACTATACCTACCTATATGCGGTATTTCCATGTTGTTCTAAGCAAACTTTCATGTGCCATCTCTAATTTTCAAAATAATTTCTCTTTTGTGCTCTCTACCGCTCGCGGGGCGGTGAAGGGTGACCAATATTTTCCATGCTAGATGTGTTATTCTCACGATGAGTGTTTATTCACTTGTCATTGCACGAGAGTACGACAAAGGTATTAGGGATGCCCAGTCCTGAAATGAAAAATGAATTTACTTTATGTTGTCAAATGATAAATTCCTTGGGAAGTGTTGGTATAGAGGGCAACCGTGGATTCGGCTAGCCATGGAAAGTGAAAGTAATGGTGGAAAAAGGAACAAACTTTATTTTCTGTTTGGGAACGAGCATGGAAAGTGTTGGGATCTCTTAGTCATTTTTGTTGGTGGGAAAAGTATGCCTCTCAAAAATGTTTTTATCCTTGAAAGTTATTTGAGTCTTCTTTGATCTCTTATATGCATGATTTCTTATAGCCTCGTATTTCTTCTCCGATATTTGGGTTTTGTTTGGCCAACTTGATCTATTTATCTTGCAATGGGAAGAGGTGCTTTGTAGTGGGTTCGATGTTACGGTGCTTGATCTCAGTGACAGAAGGGGAACCGAGACGTATGATCGTTGCTACTAAGGATAACAAGATGGGATCTATATCTTCGCAATAGATAAACGGATCTCATCTACATCATGTCATCATTCTTATTGCATTACTCCGTTTCTCCATGAACTTAATACACTAGATGCATGCTGGATAGTGGTCGATGTGTGGAGTAATAGTAGTAGATGCAGGCAGGAGTCGGTCTACTAATATTGGACATGATGCCTATATAATGATCATTGCCTGGATATCGTCATGATTATTTGAATTTCTATCAATTGCCCAACAGTAAATTTTTTCCCACCATTTGCTATATTTCTCGAGAGAAGCCACTAGTGAAACCTACGGCCCCCGGGTCTCTTTTGATCATATTTGCCTTTGTTATCTATTTTCCTTTGCATTTATTTTCAGATATATTAAACCAAAAATACAAAAATACCTTGCTGCAATTTATTTGTTCCGCGATCTATTTATCCTGACTACCACTTTTATCTCATGTTATTTGCCTATCTTGAGGTGCCGTACCTGAAGGGGACTGACAACCCTTTTAACACGTTGGGTTGCGAGTGAGGGAGTCCTAGATTATGGGGTCCTCGGAGAGCCGGCCTATGTGATATGGGCCGGACTAATGGGCCGTGAAGATACAGGAACAGAAGGCCTCCTCCCGTGTCCGTATGGGACTCTCCTTTTGCGTGGATGGCAAGCTGGGCGTCCGGATGTATAGTTTCCTTCCTTGTAAACCGACTTTGTACACCCCTAGTCCCCTTCGATGTCTATATAAACCAGAGGGTTTATTCCATAGGGACAATCACAATCATACATGCTAGACATCTAGGGTTTAGCCATTACGATCTCGAGGTAGATCAACTCTTGTAACCCCTATATTCATCAAAGTCAATCAAGCAGTAAGTAGGGTATTACCTCCATTAAAAGGGCCCTGGCGAGGATACAGACCCGGGGTAGGGTCATAGACACGACCTATACGTCCTACCCAAGTTACTACCCTGGAAGACGAAAAGACCAAGAGTCAACAGAAGAGCGCCAACCAAGTACGTCGAGTGCAATCCACTCGATGGTCACATCACTCGACGGTCACTACCTACCGTCACTCGACCATAAGGAAGGTCAGTCGACCATATCGAAGACCGGGAGTCGGAGGAGCACACAACGGCCCGATATTTACTCCTTAGCCTTCATGACCATTAAGAGTACTTAATGCTGGCGTTACCAGTAACGCCCCTTACTTTATGTACATTAGTTCCCTTGTAATGGAGACGTGCTGGGGTCCGGGCGCACTCTATATAAGCCACCCCCCTCCTCTGGCACAAGGGTTCGCACCCTCTGTAAACATCACACACATAATCCAATCGACCGCCTCCGGGCACCAAGACATAGGGCTATTACATCCTCCGGGAAGGGCCTGGACTCGTAAACCTCGTGTGTACATCTTCACCATAGCTAAGATCTTGCCTCTCCATACTAAACCCCCTTTCTACTGTCAGACTTAGAACCACAACAATTGGCACCCACCTTTGGGCAGGTGTCTTAGCGACTTATTGGTGAAGTTGCAAGTTTTTCCGATCATCATCATAGTTTCCGGCGGCGAGATGGTTGAGGGTCGCGAGATCCATCACGGCGCGCTCGTTTTCATCGCCGATGACTCGGCGTGGCTTCAGGAGGCTCCGCTCAACGTTGAGGCGCTCCCCGTTCGAGGGGCGACGCACCTTCGTGCGTGCGTTCGCGGCGTCCTTCTCCGGCAGCCGTCGACTCAGTATCAGTCGGCTCCGACGGTGTTTTCTCTCCTCGCTGTTCGCCATCGCAAGCGTTCTGGTCGATCACGGCTTCAGCGCTGGGTGAAACACGTGGTGGCGCGGCGCTCGACCACCCATCAAGTCGCGGCAATCGAGCCCGATGAAACCCTCCACGGCCTGTTCGATCTGTCGACTGGCTCCATGGAGACTGCATCCGAGTGTGATAGCAGCGATCCTGTGGCCGAAGTCCTGATGGTCGATGGTCCTCACAGCCCGCCCGGGTTCCGCCGCGAGGGCGACGGAGACGGAGGCGGCAATCCATCGCACGTCCATGAGGAATACCGACCCGAGCCCCTCTCTTCGCAACAGAGGGAAGAACTTCCTCACCGCAACATGGATGCACTCCATACGCCCATCGTTGGAGAAACCCCCGAGGCTCGGGCCTTGGAGGAGGTGCGCCTAGCCAACTTGGCTGAGCGCACTCGACTGGATAACCTTCAGCGTGCTCTCGATGAGCGCGCCCAGGAGCGGGTCCATGAATCCAGTCGACGATAGCTTTTCCCGCCCCCTCCTAAGGTATACCGCACTCTGATTTAGAATCTCACAGCTGCGGCCCGAATAGCAGAGTCGATCCATCCTTCCCAGTCAGAAGCTGTTAGAGGGTTGATGTAGATCCGGTCCCTGCTCAGGGCAGCAGGAGAGCAGAATACAACAGTATCTCAGTCGTGGAATAGGATTCACAGCAGATCTGTTGCAGCGGACATGGTTCAGTCAGCTCACAGCCCAAGATCGCCTTCGCGGCGTGAAGGCCATGGGCAGTATGATCATCCACTCGACCGTAACAATCATCGTCAGGGACCCACGCCTCCTGCGAGGAGTGCGTCATATGTGCCTCGGCGGAACGATGATAGGCGCCGTCACAGTGGTGAGCGCAGGAATCTAGTCGATCCAGGAGAACCGGGCTTCAACGCGAGGTCTATCCTCGTTCAAGGCCTGGTCGACCGGAACAGAGCGCACAGAGAAGACCCTAACAGAGATCGTCCAAGTGGCAGCCGAGTGCATGTTTCTGGTCCCGAGTGTTTTAGCAGAGCCATCAGGGCAGCAGTGATACCTCCCAACTTCAGGCTGGCGTCCGGGGTCAGTAAGTTCATCAGTGAATCCAAGCCTGAAACTTGGCTTGAAGATTACCGAGTGGCTGTGCAGATTGGGGGCGGTAACAATGAGATAGCGATGAAGTATCTCCCTCTTATGTTGGAAGGGTCGGCCCGAACGTGGCTGACTCAGTTGACTCTGGGCAGTATTCACAGTTGGGAAGAGCTATCCCGAGTGTTCGTGAGAATTTTCGAGGGCATGTGCAAGCGGCCAGGAGGATTGCCCGAGTTGCAGCACTGTGTGCAGAAGCCGAATGAGACTTTGAGGGAGTTCATCCTGAGATGGTCCACTTTGCATCACACTATCGAGAATGTTTCAAAGCATCAAGCCGTATGTGCCTTCAAGGAAGGCGTTAAATACAGGGAGTCGGTCTTGAAATTCGGTCGAACTGGGGATATGACTCTGGCTCGAATGATGGAGATACCCACCCGGTACGCTAACGGGGAAGAAGAGGATCGACTCCGTAGCGGGAATAGAAAACCAGTCGGCCAAGAGGTCGGTGGAGGTAACTCCAGTCGGAAACAGAAGCGTAAGGCCGAGCCAGCGGCACCTGGAGAGATTGCGACAGTGAATCAAGGAAAGTTTAAGGGAAAACCTAAGGGGCCCTGGCCACCTAAGAAGGTGAAGGATAAAGAAGGGAATGATGTGCTGGATTTTCCATGCCACATCCACACGAAGAAAGATGAGGAAGATAATCTGATTTACCCGAAGCATACCACCAGGCAGTGTCGACTCCTGATCCAGCAGTTCCGAGAGAAACAACCCAATGAGAAGGAGAAGGAGTCGGACCAAGGTGAAGATGAAGAGGAAGACGATGGTTATCCCAAAGTCAATTCCACTCTGATGATATTTGCTGACCTTGAAAGCAAGAGTCGATTGAAGGTCATCAACAGGGAGGTGAACATGGTCGCTCCCGCGACAACGACCACCTACCTGAGATGGTCTCAGACAGCCACCATGTTCGACCAGTCTGACCACCCTGCTCGCGTGGCCACCCCTGGGAGGCAAGCTCTGGTAGTCGACCCCGTGGTTGGAGGCACTCGACTGACCAAAGTACTGATGGACGGTGGCAGTGGTCTGAACATCCTCTACGCTGAGACCTTGAAAGGGATGGGTATTCCGATGTCCAAGCTTAGCGAGAGCAATATGAGTTTTCATGGTGTTATTCCTGGAAAGAAAGCCATATCACTCGGCCAGATCGCCCTCGACGTGGTTTTCGGTGACTCGAAGCATTATCGTAAGGAGAAGTTGACATTCGAAGTCGTGGATTTCCAGAGTGCCTATTATGCCATTTTGGGCAGGCCAGCCTATGCACGCTTTATGGCTCGACCATGTTATGTGTATCTCAAACTGAAGATGCCTGGCCCCAAAGGTGTGATCACAGTTACAGGCAATCAGCAGAAGGCTGAGGAATGCTTCCAGAAAGGTTCCAAGATCGCCGACGAACAGATGGCAGCAGTTGAATTCCAAGAATATCAGAAGAATGCAGATCCGAGTGATTTGCATAGAGCCAAGAAGCCTGCCACAGATTCTGCATTCCAGTCGACTGGTGAGACGAAGCCAGTTCATATTCACCCAACGGATCCCAATGCTACACCGACTCATATATCAACGACGCTCGACAGCAAATAGGAAGAAGCGCTCGTTCAGTTCCTCCGTGAGAACTGGGACATCTTTGCATGGAAACCTTCTGACATGCTAGGTGTGCCCAGGGGACTGGCCGAGCACCGTTTGCGTGTCGACCCCAAAGTAAAACCCGTCAAAGAGCACCTTCGGCGGTCCACCACGCAGAAGAGGAAAGCAATCGGTGAAGAAGTGGCTCGACTGTTGGCAGCAGAGTTCATCCGTGAAATCTACCACTCCGAGTGGTTACCAATGTAGTCATGGTTCCTAAGAAGGATGATTCACTTCGTATGTGCATTGATTTCAAGCATATCAATCGGGCCTGCCCGAAAGATCACTTCCCTCTCCCTCGCATCGATCAGATTGTTGACTCGACTGCGGGGTGTGAGCGCTTGTCTTTCTTAGATGCGTATTCCGGATACCATCAGATCTGACTGTATGGTCCCGATGAAATAAAAACAGCCTTCATCACCCCATTCGGGTGCTTTTGCTATGTCACCATGCCTTTTGGTTTGAAAAATGCCGGAGCCACATTCATGAGAATGATTCAGAAGTGCCTGCTCACTCAAATCAGTCGGAATGTGGAAGCGTACATGGATGACATTGTGGTCAAGTCTCGCAAAGGTTCCGACCTATTGATTGACCTTGCAGCAACCTTTGCCAACCTGAGGAGGTACGATATCAAGCTTAATCCGTCAAAATGCACGTTCGGAGTTCCAGGAGGAAAGTTACTCGGTTTTCTCGTTTCCGAACGAGGGATCGACGCCAATCCAGAAAAAGTTGATACCATCCTCCGAATGAAACACCCCGTGCGAGTGCATGACGTTCAGAAGTTGACTGGTTGTCTGGCCGCCCTGAGTAGATTCATTTCTCGTCTCGGTGAAAAGGCCTTGCCTCTTTACTGACTGATGAAGAAGTCAGATAAGTTCGAGTGGACTGATGAAGCTGACATAGCGTTTGCAGAGCTCAAAACCCTACTTTCCACCCAGCCGGTGCTCGCTGCTTCAATCAGCAAAGAGCCTTTACTGCTTTACATTGCAGCCACTAGACAAGTTGTCAGCACAGTACTCACGGTCGAGCGAGAAGAAGAAGGAAAAGCTTACAAGGTTCAACGCCCAGTCTATTATCTCTCTGAAGTTTTGACTCCATCCAAGCAATGATACCCACATTATCAGAAGCTTGTCTATGGAATATACATGACCATGAAGAAGGTTGCGCATTACTTCTCCGACCACTCCATTACAGTCATCAGCGATGCGCCATTATCCAAAATTCTGAATAACAGAGACGCAACTGGTCGAGTGGCAAAATGGGCGATTGAACTCCTTCCACTAGATATCAAGTTCGAGGCAAAGAAGGCCATCAAGTCCCAAGCAATTGCAGATTTCCTTGCCGAGTGGATCAAGCAGCAGTTGCCGACTCAAGTTCACTCGGAGCATTGGACTATGTTCTTTGATGGCTCCAAGATGCTGAATGGTTCAGGCGCTAGAGTAGTTTTGGTATCCCCCCGCGGAGATAGGCTTAGTTATGTTCTCCAGATTCATTTTGATTCCTCCAATAATGAAGCCGAATATGAAGCACTTATATACGGGTTGCGTATGGCCATTCCACTCGGCGTCCGTTGCCTTATGGTCTACGACGACTCAGATTTGGTGGTTAACCAAGTGATGAAGGAATGGGATGTCAGGAGCCCAGCCATGACTGGTTATTGCAATGCAGTGAGAAAGCTGGAGAAGAGGTTTGAATGTTTAGAGCTCCACCATATACCCTGACTGAAAAATCAAGCTGCAGATGAGTTGGCCAAGATAGGTTCAAAGAGAGAGGCCATTCCCCGAAACGTGTTTCTAGAACATATTCATTCACCTTCAGTTCAGGAAGATCCTTTCACCGAAGAGTCGCCACAGCCCAAGAGTGCCACAGATTCGACTGAAGTTGAAATCCCAGCCGTGGTCGACTTAGTCATGAAGGTTTTGGTCATCACTCCCGACTGGACGGTGCCATACGTTGCTTACATTCTTAGGAAGGAACTCCCGGAGGATGAAGAAGAGGCTCGGCAGATCGTCCGATGGTCTAAAGCCTTTACGGTGATAAAATGACAGTTGTTCAGAGAAAGTGTATCTCGGGCTTGTCAGAAGTGCATCACGCTAGAAGAAGGTCGAATGATCCTCAACGATATTCACTCGGGGACCTGTGGTCACCATGCGTCCTCTTGGAACATCGTAGCCAAAGCATACCGAGCCGGGTTTTACTGGCCGCACGCTAACGAGATGGCAAAGGAAATAGTGGACAAGTGTGAAGGTTGTCAGTTTTATTCCAACATGTCCCACAAACCTGCATCAGCTCTGAAGACTATTCCGCTCGTCTGGCCTTTTGCCGTTTGGGGACTGGACATGGTTGGACCTTTGAGGACAGGCAGGAGTGGATTTACTCATGTACTAGTAGCAGTCGACAAGTTCACCAAATGGATCGAAGCCAAGCCCATCAAAAGCCTTGAAGCAAGACAGCCGTGAGTTTCATCAGAGAACTTATATTCAGATATGGCGTTCCACACAGCATCATCACGGATAACGGTTCGAACTTCAATTCTGAAGAATTCAAAGCCATTTGTGCCTCCCAAGGCACGAGGGTCGACTACGCTTCGGTCGCCCATCCCCAGTCGAATGGACAGGCTAAGCGAGCGAATGGATTGATTCTCAAAGGGATGAAGCCTCGGTTAATGCGCGACCTCCAGCACGCGGCAGGGGCTTGGGTCGACGAGCTCCCGTCAGTGCTTTGGGGGATAAGGACAACCCCCAATCGGTGGACCGGATGAACTCCATTCTTTTTAGTCTATGGAGCCGAAGCCGTTTTACTGAGCGATTTGCTCCACAACGCTCCCCGAGTCGAACTCTTCTCAGAAGAAGAAGCAGAGCAAGCTCGATAAGATGCAGTCGACCTTTTATGAGCAAGACTTACGTCGATTCCATGCCATGAATGTAAGGGGTCGTGTATTCCAGGAAGGGGACTTGGTCCTCCGAGTGGATCAACAAAAGCAACACAAGCTCGCCCCCGCTTGGGAAGGCCCTTTCGTCATCACCAAGGTGCTCCACAACGGAGCATACCGTCTCTTCAATGTCGAACACAACATAGATGAGCCACACGCCTGGAATGCCGATCTGCTCCGCCCTTTTTATTCTTAAATATTTAGACTGATCAGATGTAATAAGAAATACCTTTTAGTTTGGCTATCAAAAGACATAATTTACTTCTTCCAAATGATTGTTGTTTATTTCCTTTGTGTATATTACCTTAGCCGCGAATCTACTTCGCCTAAGACGAAGTGATAATAATCCTACCGAGTGACGAGTCTGCTCCTCACTCGGGGGCTTAGCTGCAGCCCAGTGCTCGCCTAAGTGATAAAAATCCTACCGAGTGATGAGTCCGCCTCTCATTCGGGGGCTTAGCTGCAGCCCAGTGCTCGCCTACGTGATAAAAATCCTACCGAGTAATGAGTCTGCCTCTCACTCGGGGGCTTAGCTCCAGCCCAGTGCTCGCCTAAGTGATAAAAATCCTACC
>NC_041389.1:486807080-486807652 GCF_002162155.2 Triticum dicoccoides | reverse complement strand
TTTGAAAAAATCCTACCGAGTGAAGAGAAATCCTCTCACTCAGGGGCTTAGCTGCAGCCCAGTGCTCGCCTAAGTGATAAAAAATCCTACCGAGTGGAGAGCTATCCCCCCACTCGGGGGCTTAGCTGCAGTCCCGTACTCGTCTAAGTTTTGAAAAACCCTACCGAGTGGTGAGCAGACCTCTCACTCGGGGGGCTTAGCTGCAGCCCAGTGCTTGCTTAAGTTTGAAAAATTCCTACCAAGTGGTGAGCGAACCTCCCGCTCGGGGGCTTAGCTGCAGTCTCGTACTCGCCTAAGTTTTGAAAAACCTTACCCGATCGGTCGACCGCAACGTCAAGACCATTACTGAGTGCCTTGCTGATGAGCTGATCAATGCTACTCAAGGATCACCCGATCGGTCGACTGGAACGTCAAGGCCATTGCTGAGTGCCTTGCTGATGAGCTGATCAATGCTACACAAGGATCACCGGATCGGTCGACTGGAATGTCAAGACCATTGCTGAGTGCCTTGCTGATGAGCTGATCAATGCTACTCAAGGATCACCGGATCGGTCGACTGGAACGTCAAGGCC
>NC_041389.1:486772063-486806832 GCF_002162155.2 Triticum dicoccoides | reverse complement strand
GACTGGAATGTCAAGACCATTGCTGAGTGCCTTGCTGATGGGCTGATCAATGCTACTCAAGGATCACCCGATCGGTCGACTGGAACGTCAAGACCATTGCTGAGTACCTTGCTGATGAGCTGATCAATGCTACTCGAAGATCGCTCGATCAGGCGACTGGCTATTCTTCTCCAGAAGCTGCATCAAGCAAACGGACAACAATTCGAGAGAAAAGCAAATTTCACTCGAAGACAGACGCAATATATGAGGTGATAAATCCAAAGTTTCTTAACCGCAGAATAAAGTACTCGGGCACCAGGCCCGAAGGAGTTTTAATGGTTACAAATCCACTCGGCATTCTGAGGCAAATAAAAGTGATGGCATAATGTTTTTAAATCACTTGGCGGGAGAAGGGCTGGCCGGGTCACAGAAGCTGTCAAGATCGATGCTGTCGGTGATGCGAGTGGTTGCCTCGAGGAAAGTGTCCATGAAGTCCTGGAAGGAGTGCTTCTTGGTGTTCGCCACTTTGAGAGCTGCCAGCTTGTCTTCCTTAGCCTCCTTCCAGTGCACTCAGACCAAAGACAAGGCGATGTCAGCACCACAGCGGGCAGAAGATTTCTTCCACTCTTGCACTCGGCCCGTGATCTGATTGAGCCAAGTCATCAAGGACTCGAGGTCTTGAGACATTTCCGCCTGAGGCCAGAGTTCGGCGTCCACTCAGACCATCGCCGCCTTCAGTCGAGCCAGATAGTCGACTGCACCGTCCAAGCGCGATTCCAGTCGAAGCAAGTTCATTGCAACTGCATCTTTCATGGGACACTTGATAGGGTCGAGACCTGTCTCGACCCGTCCAGTTTCAGCCTCGAAGTCCTGACAAAGTTCTATTTCATCACAACAAACAATGAGTCGACAGTATTGCAAATCTCAGTCGACCACAGTTATTTAATTGAACAGACATACCTTCAAGCTTCAGGACAAGCTTTGCCGCAAGTTGTTCCAAATGAAACTCTAGCTTGCCAGTCTTGGTCCTGAGACCCTCAACTTCAGCGGTCAGGTTCTCCTTGTCCTTCCTCAGTTGTTCGACTTCACGATTGGCGTCCGAGATAGCCGTCTTCAATGTCGTGTTCTCGTCCTCCAACTTGCCGACTGAAGCCACCATCTCGTCCTCAAGCTTCGTCTTCTCGCGTGCTTCCTTCTGAGCTGCCACCAGATCCAAATCCTTCTGCTCCAAAGCTTCCTTCATCCTCTCTAAAGAAACAACACTCTTCAGACGGGACTGAAGTTGGCGATTTTCACTATGCACATCTGTTTGTGTGGATTCACTCGGTTCAAAGAGACTGAAAGAAAAACCAGGGCGAGCGTGAAGCTACAAAGCAGACAAAATGGCCAAGTGATTACCTCCCAGGATGGCTGTTTCTTCTTGAGATTTCTTCAGATTCTTCTTCGCAAGTTCGAGGTCAAGTTCAACACTGATATGCTTCTTCTTTAATTCGGTGAGCCGAGCTCCAAGATCACAAGACCTCTATAGCCAGAAAGACAGACATGTCAGTCGACACATATAAGCAACAGTGAAGGAAAAGATTTACTCTAAGACTACTGCCGAATCAAATATTCAACAGTAGTCTCGGGGACTACACCTAGTGGGTGCACTTAGCGTGCCCCCACTGGATCAGATCAATACTCAGCGAAGAGTTCAAAAAAAAGATCAATACTCATCAGACCTCAGTCGACTGCCAGCGGCCGACCATGGTCTTAGGGACTACACCCAGTGGTTGCACTCGACGTGCCCCCACTGATTCGGAAAGTGCAAAATCGAAGATTTCTTGAGTTCTAAATGAAGGAACACCCAGTGGGTGATCAGATGTAAAGCAATGATCAAAAGTTCAGTCGGAAGTTTACTGACCTGGACATTGGTCTGAAGGGCAGTGCTGGCATTGTAGGCTATCTGACTAGCTTCATGCATCACTTTCACCTGCTCCATGACAAGATTCGCCTGGCGAAGAGCTTCCCTAGCGGCACTCGGCGAGTCATCCAGAGTTTGATATGTAGCAAAGAGGGATGGCTCCAGAGGGGCCAAATTAGTGGCCAGGTCAGATGAGTGGAGTTGCACCAGTGCAGCAGGCGTCTGTGCAGTCGACCCCGACGGACGATCAGTCGTCAACGGGTTAGCAAATGTGATGTTAGTCCGAGCTATCGCCTCAGGTGCCGGTGTCGACTGAGGGATTTGGACTTCAAGTCTCCTTCTGCTCGAACCTCCACTCTTCTTCTTCCTCTCCTGTAGAGGCACTTCTTCTTCCTCGTCATCAGGAAGCACAACGATGTCTTGCGGAGCTACATAAGAAGAGAAGTATCAAATTTTCAATCAGTCGACCACCCACTCAGTTAAACAGAACTAGGTTCAATGAACTTACCAGCTCGTGAGGTGGCTTCGTCGTCTTCTGGTGCCTTGTCAACATCCATATCAGTGGCAGCAGAGGCGGGGCCGGAAGGATACAAGAATTAGTTAGTCGGATCGAGAGAACCTTCAGTCGACTTACAGAAACGCAAACAAGATACTCACTCTGAGGCAACAGGGACGTCCATCTTGATTCGCGGCAACGTCTTTCGGGTCTTGGAGGGGGCGACTTTAGGCTGCTTAGCCACCTTCGAACATATGACATACGGCTCAATCCGGAAAAATGTGTTTTCGGTGTTCCAGCCGGAAAAATGCTTGGGTTCATCGTCTCCAATAGAGGAATTGAAGCAAACCCCGCTAAAATCCGAGCCTTGTCAAAGTTGGCAACACCAACAGACCTAAAGCAGGTCCAAAACTTAGCTGGGTGTGTGGCAGCTTTAAGTCGTTTTATCTCCAGATTAGGGGTAAAGGCGTTTCCATTATATCGTTTGCTATGCCGCACTGACAACTTCATGTGGATGGATGTTGCCACAGCCGGATTGGAGGAAATAAAGGCTCTGTTAGCGAGCAACCCAATCTTGGCCACACCAAACATCAGCGAACCAATGCTGCTCTACATATCTGCAACTCACCAAGTAGTGAGTGTGGTGCTCGTCGTCTAACGGAATGAGGAGGGACACAAATTCCCTCTTCAAAAACTAGTATATTGTGTATCAACAGTCTTTACACCATGCAAATACCGATACCCGCATTATAAAAAGATAGCATATGCGGTCTTCATGGCATCCCGCAAGCTGCAACACGACTTTCAGGAGTGCTCTATCACGGTCACTTCTGAAGTACCACTTAACGACATTATAAACAATAGGGACACCACCGGACGGATTGCCAAATGGGCCATTGAGCTCTTACCATTTGACATAATTTACAAGCCACACTGAGCTATTAAATCTCAAGTGATGGCTGACTTCGTCGCCGAATGGACAGAGGCCGAAATCCCGAAAGAATAAGGCACATATTCCAACTGGGTGATGCACTTCGACGGCACTAAGATGTTACCCGGATTAGGGGCTGGTGTCGTCTTGACATCCCCCATGGGAGACACAATCCGTTATGTGCTCCAAATACTGTACACAGATTCTAACAATGTAGCCGAATACGAGGCCTTATTGCACGGTCTCCGAATGGCCGTCTCCATGGGCATACAACGCCTTGAAGTGCGTGGGGATTCAAACCTCACAATATCTCAGATAAATGGAGACTTTGATGCAAAAGATTCAAAGATGGCGGCTTATCGTAATGCCGTACTCAAAATTTCAGCTCGGTTTGAAGGGCTTGAGTTTCATCATGTGGCTCGAGAGAGTAATCAAGCGGTGGACACACTTGCCCGCATGGGCGCTAAACCCGACCCTGTCCCACCTAACACCTACGTAGAGAGGCTTTTTAAGCCATCCGTAGTGTGGCAGGATGGCAGCGGCAACATTGTTCCAGAGCCGACCATACCCCCGGATTCCAAACACAACTCCGATATCGTCGGGGGTTCGGACACCGAGATAACACCATCAGCCCACGAAATCATGGCTGTAATCGCCCCATGGACCGAACCTTTCCTCGCCTACCTTACTAACAACGAGATTTTTGATGATCAGACGAAGGCCCATCGCATTGTTCGACGTTCGAAGGCTTACAAAGTCCATGAGGGGGAAATGTACAGGAAAAGTACAACCGGAGTCTTACAATGGCGCATCTCCGAAGAAGAAGGACGAGAACTCTTGGCTGAAATACACGCCAGTCTTGGTGTCCATCATGACCCTTCTCGGGCCCTTGTAAGTAAGGCCTTCCGTACGGGTTTCTTTTGGCCCACGGCCCGAGCAGACGCACAAGACCTCGTACCGCAATGTGTTGGATGCCAGCTTTTCACAAATCAAACCCATATCCCGCCCACTACTCTGCGAACAATCCCCATTATGTGGACTTTTCCGGTCTGGGGGCTTGACATGGTCGGACCCCTTAAAGGAGAAAGCCATAAGAAGAAATATTTATAGTTATGGTCGACAAATTCACTAAGTGAATAGAACCCAAACTAGTCAAAATGGCCGAGGCTGGACCAGTTATAGACTTCATATCCGGTGTGGTGCACCGTTATGGTGTCCCGCATAGTATCATTACTGACAACGGTTTTAACTTTATGGCCGATGAGGTAAAAACTTGGTGCACTAACTTGGGCATTAAGCTCGATTACGCCACTGTATATCACCCTCAGACAAACAGTCAGGTCGAGCGGGCTAACGGCTTGATCATGAGCAGCATTAAACCCAGACTAGTACGATCCTTGCGCGAATCAGACAAGCACTGGGTTGAAAAACTTAATTCCGTACTCTGGGGGCTGCGTACCACGCCCAATCGCACGACTGGATACAGACCTTTTTTCATGGTGTACGGTGCCGAGGCAGTACTGCCTTGTGACATTATTCATGACTCACCTCGAGTGCACATGTATGAAGAGAGGGAGGCCAAGCTCGATCGGCAGGACGATCTGGATGGCTTGGAGGAGGAGCACGATGTCGCGAAGGCCCATTCCGCATTTTACCAACAGCAAGGCCGGCGATATCAAAGCAGGGAAGTACGGGCAAAGACTTATAATGTCGGTGAACTCGTCCTATGCCTACCAGAGAAGAAAAAGGACAAGCTCAAGCCCAAATGGGAGGGTCCCTTCATCATAGATGAACTTCTCACTGGAGGAGCCTATCGCCTGCACAACGCTTCGAATAATCGTTTAGAGCCAAACCCTTGGAACGCTGCTCGGCTCCGCAGATTCTACGCCTAAATCCACACTTGTAACTTTTTTTCGTCTTTTCTCCTTCCCACCCCTCTTTTGTCTTTTTCGTTTTTACAACTTCTACTAGTGTTCGGATCAACCGCACACTCGAGGGATATACATGATTAAATGTACGTACCCCTTATCACCTAGGGGCTTCTTTTTATAGAAGCTTATTCTGATTATTATTTTGGAGTGTCAAGCTCACCGTATATATGTGTTGTCTACTCATATGTGTCCTGTCTTCGCCATTATATGCACCTTTATGACTTAAGTTTTTGCCAAGATGGGTTGCCTGGCTCCTGTGCTTATGCCCTATGTTCCCGCTTGTTCGGCTAGGACATAAAGGGAGCACCTTTGTGATTGTTACAGCCGGGTTATCCGGACGTGTAACTCAGACGGGTGAAGTTGGAAGCTAGCATTCTTAAGGGAATAATCGGTTGGCAGACAAGAGACGAACTACACGTTGCAATATACGCCCTCAAATTATAAAGTGTACTGTGATCTCTCCATCACAGTTTATGTATGCGCAAAAACGCATGCTGGCCCAGGGAAAGGAACCCTTAACGGAACTATTCTCTCTCGAAGATGTTTCTTATGATCAAATGTAATATGACATAACTCCCCGAATACAACTTGTCCGTTCAAGCAACTATGACCGGACTGCCTAGTTTCCGAACATACCTTGGTGTTTAGCAGTGGTTTAAAATATCCAGAAACACTCCAAACCTCGGGTTCTGGAGGTCGAAGCGGAAAGTCTGCCATGACAATCGTTTTACAATTCTGCTGGAGAAAAGTTTGTTGATGAAGTACATTACTACTTGGACTCAAAAACTTCCTCTTCCTCCAGACCCTCTAGTAGGTTGTCTAGTTTACAATCCTATTGAGAAAACTTAGTTGTTGTTTTCACTTGGTCATACACTAAGCTAACAGGAATTTCTTGTCCATCTGGTCCCCGAGGTCCGACCCGGGCCATATGATTTGGATCAAGCTTGGTATACCGTGTTTTCACCATGGCCCAGGCTTCTCAATTGCCTTCCTAACATGATGATATCTTCCATAGCTCCAAACGGCGACGAGCTCCCTTGAATAAATTCGCAAGCTCATCATTACTTCCTGGAGGGGAATTGGATGGCCATAAAGCCTTAGCCATGTTCCTCATTGCTTTTCGAGCTCGCTCGTGCACTTTGGATAGCTCTTGTAGCAAGTCGCCTTGGAATTCGGACACTTCTCCTTCGGGACGTCCGGTTAGCACACCTACAGAAGAAAAATTGTAAAATTTTCCAATAGGAGACCATTTGACAGATAGGTTAAAAAGCATACTGAATATGCCACCTTTCGACTTCTTGTTCTCCTTCAAAGCATCTGATAATTGGGCTCTTAAATCCTTTAGTTCCTCGGCCTACTTGATATTTGCGTCTTGTAGTTTGTTCTTCTCCGTAATGGTCCGTGTTAATACACATTGACCCGCGGCTTCTTGCCCTTCGGCATGTTGCTTATCTGCTTGAGCAGCTCATAGCCTCTCCTCCAGCTGATCTGTCGAGCCTACCAACGAGACAAAGGAATAATCAAGAAACCTCGTTGTATTCACGGAGCCTTATCTCCGAGCTGCTGCTGCACTTTCCATCAGGCGCCTTCTTGGATTTCTTCAAATCTTCGAGTTCGGCAGTGGCAGCAGACCGCTTTGTTCGGCATTATTCAAGCTCCTTCGATAACTTGTTACTCCTCTCCATGAGTACCTAACAAAGTAATGACTCTTAAATTAGTTGGGCCAACTGTTTCAAGACTCGGGGGCTACTGGCATATGATTATTGAATCTGCCCAAAAATTCTTACCCGCATATCCTTTGAAAGCTGGTGAGTGGCTCCAGCAACTCCACAAGCAGCTCGGGTATAAGCATCCGCTGAGCTAAGAGCACTAAAAGCCTCTTCGGTAAAATGTGGGTCGCGCATAGCCGCTCTCCGCCGGCGGTGATCCATCGCACTCTCCACTTCGGAATTTGTGACAGATACATTATCTGAATCCTCTGGGAGATGGCAATCCGGCATTGCTCCCGCATCCCCTCCAGTCCTTGTGGCAGGGGCCGGCACTGGATCAGTCTGTGCATGGCCGGCCAGGTCTCCGGAAGTAGTCCGGTGTACACTCCTCCTGCAATATGGCACCACAAGGAACATCATTGTCCGGTCTATCCACTGAATGCATACTAAAGGATTATACCTCTTCGACACCGAGGAGGGCCCGGCTGCATCATTGTTCGCCTTTCTTTTCTGAGAGGCATCTTTTGCAAGCGTCATCTTCTTAGAGGACGCCTTTGTTGTAGTACGCTGGTGCGAGCGTTGCCCCTTGGTAGCAAGATACAGTGCAGCGGGTGAGTCACGATGGGAAAACTCGTTTTGAGGAGATGTCTCCTGGGTACTTACATGGGAGGAAGGAAGAAGGACGGGGTAATCAGCTATAATGGCCACCTTCGTGCCATCATAGCCTGTCTGATAAAAGACTCCATCCTCAAAATCCACGAATATGTCCCAATCTTCTCCGTATCCAGGATCAAGGTCTCGATTATGGTCCTCCAGCTCCGGGGCGGGGCTGTAGATCCCCTCGATGACCTTTGTCCATTCCTGTTAAAGGCAGTCAGATTAAATTTGGCTATAGTTAAGGAAAAAAGATCAATTAAGGCCTATAATAGCAGACTCACCCAGTCAATGGGGGTATACATGGAGAAACCTTCTCGACACTTCAGTCGAGCGAAGTCTTCCTTTTCTCCTTTGAAAAGGTCAGCCAAGGTGGCGGATAGCGCGGCAAAATTAGCTGGTTCCTTGCGCCCACAATGTGAGGTGTCATCCTCACCATTGTAATGGCACATGTGAAACCCCCTGGATCGAAGCAGCTGAACGCATCGTGTTATTGAAATCGCCATTACTTCAACTATGGATAGTCCAGAGTGGGCAAGCATTCGGACCTTGATCGCTAGCCGCTTAACCTCGGCACTATCCTCTTCTTCATAGCTTCGGGGATGCCAGCTGGCACGCTTCTTTAAAGGAGCGGAGGAGAATTTGGGAAGACCTTGCCGGATAGGGTCCGGAAGGACAAAATCTTCAATATAGAACCACTCCGAGGGCCACTCTTCGGATGCCTTCTTCGGAGTACCGGGCAGGTATCCTGTTCCGGCAATATGCTATACTTCGACACCGCCCACCTCGAAAATAGATCCCTTCTGGGAGCGGGGGACAAGGAAGAAATATTTCCTCCATAAATGAAAATGGGCCTCGCAGCCTAGGAACAGCTCGCAAAGGGCAACAATGCTCGCGATGTGTAGAATGGAGCCCGGCGTGAGGTTGTGCAGTTGGAGGCCGTAGTGCTCTAGAAGACCTCTAAGGAAAGGGTGGATTGGAAATCCCACGCCCCTCAGCAAGAAGGAAACGAAGCACACCCGCTCCCCTGGATTGGGATTGGGGAATATCTCCGCCAGGGCTTCGCCATTTTAGGTGGTTTATCCCGCCCGAACGGGGACCAGACTCGATGGAGGGAGGTATCCTTGCACCTGCAGCTTGGCCAATTGAGCGTGGGACACCGAGCAGCTCTTCCAGTCGCCTTCTTGAGGGCCTTGGGGAGGCGAGGAAGAGCAAGGAGCGTTGACCATCTTTGGCTGGTTTCTTGTGGCAAGCCCTATGACTTTCTGTTTGGTGAGGAATGGAATCTGAGATTCGGTCTCTCTTTTATAAGCGCCTTATCTACATGGCCAAGGGGTTATTTGTAAAAATACTTAGACCCTTCGTATTCATCTGCCACGTGGAATCTGAGGTGACGGCGGTGCAGAAGTTGGAGAGTACAATATTTAATGCAAAAGCCGGACGATATGAAACGCAATGGGGAACTTACCTTGCAAAAGCCGAAGACATGAAGCCGGGTACACCATCATCATTGAAGGCAAGTTCGGGGGCTACTGAGGGAGTCCTGGATTATGGGGTCCTCAGAGAGCTGGCCTATGTGATATAGGGCGGACTAATGGGCCATGAAGATACTAGAACAGAAGGCCTCCTCCCGTGTCCGGATGGGACTCTCCTTTGCATGGATGACAAGCTGGGCGTCCGGATGTATATTTTCCTTCCTTGTAAACCGACTTTGTGCACCCCTGCAGTTCAAGAAGGGTCTACCAAGTTTAATTGACATGCTGTCATCCTCGGGCATCTCAAGTATAACAAACTCAGTTAAAATAGTAACATTAGCAACAACAACGGGCACATCCTCACAAATACCGATAGGTATGGCAGTTGATTTGTCAGCCATTTGCAAAGATATTTCAGTAGGTGTGAGTTTATTCAAATCAAGTCTTTTATATAAGGAGAAAGGAATAACACTAACACCGGCTCACAAATCACATAAAGCAGTATTCACATAATTTCTTTTAATGGAGCAAGGTATAGTTGGTATTCCCGGATCTCCAAGTTTTTTAGGTACTCCATCTTTAAAAGTGTAATTAGCAAGCATAGTGGAGATTTCATCTTCCGGTCTTTTTCTCTTATTAGTGATGATGTCTTTCATATACTTTGCATAAGGAGGCATTTCTAAGATATCAGTTAAGCGAGTTCACAAAAAGACTGGCCTCAGCATTTCAGCAAAGCGTTCAAATTCTTCATTATCTTTCTTTTTAGTTGACTTAGGTGGAAAGGGCATAAGCTTTTGAACCCATGGTTCTCTTTCCTTACCATGTTTTCTAGCAACAAAGTCTCTTTTATCATATCTTCTATTCTTAGGTTGTGGGTTATCAAGATCAATAGCTGGTTCTATCTCAACAACATTATCTAGTTCTTTATCATTTGGTTGAGTGTCTTCATGAACCTCATCATTATATTTTTTGTTATCAGAAAGTGAGTGTTCATTACTAGATTGAGTTTCAGCATCAGAGGGAGATACTTTGTTATCATTATCAGGAGGTTTTTCTATTTCAGGTTCACTAGAGGTAGGCAAAGTCTTATTCTTTTTCTTCTTCTTTTTCTTTTTAGAAGGACTAGGTGTAGTGGTGTTGTTTCTTTGAGAATCTTGTTCAATTCTTTTTGGGTGTCCCTCAGGATAAAGTGGTTCCTGAGTCATTTTACCTCCTCTAGTTGCTACTCTAACAGCAAAGTCACTTATATTATTGTTCATTTCATCAAGTAACTCTCTTTGAGATTTAGCAACTTGTTCTAACTGAGTTTGAACCATAGAGGCATGCTTTCCTACACCTCTAACATCATTTGAGATTCTAAATAACAAGTCACTTAAGCGAGCAATCATATGAGAATTGTATTTCCATTGTTTCATAACATTTGCATTGAAGTGATCTTGCTTTCTAATGTAATTATCAAACTCATAAAGGCATTAACTAGGATGTTTATTACGAGGATCATGACTATCATTGAATTTCATTAAAGATTTTACCTCTACCACCTTAGGTGGTGGTGGTAATTCAAGTCCATGTATTTCTTTGATAGGTGGTAAATTTTTAACATCCTCGTCCTTAATACCTTTTTCCTTCATAGATTTCTTTGCCTCTTGCATATCTTCAGGACTGAGATATAAGATACCCCTCTTATTCAGAGTGGGTTTAATAGGTGTTTCAGGAGGAGTCCAATCATCATAATTTTTCCATATGTTATTCAATAATTCTTCACCTTGCCCAATTGTCCGTTCCCTAAAAACACAACCAGCACAACTATCTAGGAAGTCCCTAGAAGCATCGGTTAGTTCACTATAGAAGATATGAAGTATTTCATTTTTCTTAAGAGGATGATCAGGCAAAGCATTAAGCAATCGGAGAAGCCTGCCCCAAGCTTGTGGGAGACTCTCTTCTTCAATTTGCACAAAGGTTAATATTTCCTACAAGGCAACTTGTTTCTTATGAGCAGGGAAATATTTTTAGAGAAGTAATACATCATATTCTAGGGACTACGCACACAACTAGGAGCAAGAGTATTGTACCAAGCTTTAGCATCACCCTTTAATAAGAACAAAAATAACTTGAGAATATAATAATAGCGAATCTTCTCATCATGAGCAAAAAGGGTGGCTATGTAATTCAACTTAGTAAGATATGCCACAACAGTTTCAGTTTCATAACCATGGAAAGGATCAGATTCAACCAAAGTGATTCTGGGTCAACAAAGAATTCAGAATCCTCCTCATCAATAAGAATAGGTGAAGCAGCAAACTCAGGATCACATTTAATTTTACCATTCAGAGATCTATCCTTATACTTGCATAGAAATTTCTCTAGATCATCTCTATCCTTACTAGCAAGAATATCTCTAGTTGCCTCCTCACTCATAGTATAAACTTCTGGTACCTTTGGCAATTCATATCTAGGAGGACTAGTTCTAGTAGGTGTTTCAAGATTTTTAGTTTCAAGTTCATCATCAAATTCAACAATATCATGTTGTCTTACTCTAGCAATTTGTTCATCAAGAAATTCACCTAGTGGCACATCATCGTCAAGCAAAGTACTAGCATCATCATGAGTAGCATTCATAGCAAAAGTAGCATCATCAATAACTTGCGACATATCAGAATTAATAGCATGTTGTGGTGTTGCAAGTTTACTTATAACAGAAGGTGAATCTAAAGCAGAACTGGATGGTAGTTCCTTACCTCCCTTGTCTTTGAGGGAAAAATCTTAGTCTTAGCATCCTTCAGATTCTTCATAGTGATAATATGATAATAATCCCAAGTGACTCAACAAATATAGCTATGCTCCCCGGCAACGGAGCCAGAAAAAGGTCTTGATAACCCACAAGTATATGGGATCACAACAATTTTCGAGGGTAGAGTATTCAACCCAAATTTAGATTTGACACAAGGGGAGCCAAAGAATATTCGAAGGTATTAGTGATATGTCCATTTTGCATCATGCTTTTATATCAATATTTATTGAATTATGGGCTGTTACTACATATTATATCACAATACTTATGCCTTTTTTCTCTTATTTTATAAGGTTTACATGAAGAGGGAGGATGCCGGCAGCTGGAATTCTGAACTGGAAAAGGAGCAAATATTAGAGACCTATTCTTCACAACTCCAAAAGTCCTGAAACTCCATGAGGATCAGTTTTGGAATATATTAAAAATGTTGGGCAAACAAAGCACTAGAGGGGGGCCACCAGTCAGCCACGAGGGTGGAGGGCGCGCCCTATCCCCCTGGGCACGCCCCTTCCTCGTGGGCCACCTGGCAGGCCCCCGACATCCATGTTCTGCTATATGGTGTCTTTTGCCCAGAAAAAATTCATAAGGAAGCTTTCGGGACGAAGCGCCACCGTCTCGAGGCGGAACCTGGGCAAGACCAATCTAGGGCTCCGGCGGAGCTGTTCTGCCGGGAAACATCCCTTCGGGAGGGGGAAATCACCGCCATTGTCATCACCATCGATCCTCTCATCGAGAGGGGGTAAATATCCATCAACATCTTCACCAACACCATCTCCTCTCAAACGCAAGTTCATCTCTTGTATCCGATCTTTGTCTAAAAACCTCATATTGGTACCTGTGGGTTGCTAGTAATGTGGATTACTCCTTGTAGTTGATGCTAGTTGGTTTATTCGTTGGAAGATCATATGTTTAGATCCTTAATGATATTCAATACCTGTCAGGACCCCGACTCAATGGCACACCGATCTAGCATGTAGCACCTCATATCACTTTGCGGCCTCACGCACGGTATTCCCACGGGTGTCGCCTTACCAGGCCCGGGACCGTTTGCGCCTTTTGGCTCACGTATATGATAGTGTTGCTAGCATCCATATGACAAGGATCCCGGGCTGACATTGCTAGTCGTGAACCCAAAGTGGCACTAACTTACAGGGACAGGTATACATGACCCAGCAACGAACGTGTCAGTCATCAGCGAGTGAATCCGGGCTGTAGCAACTGGGCTAGCAGGACTCCGTAAACCAGGCTGTAGCAGGCTAACAGGACTCCGGTAGACACCGCGTGACATTTCCCCGAAGGGACAGACACAGGAACGAAGGACACATGCCGGCCAGCCTAAGTGTTCCGGAGCAGTAGCAAGCTACCAAGGCTCAGTGGAAGCACTAGGAGACATTTCCCGGTAAGAGAGGCTACCAAGGATAAACAACTAGATAGTCAGATCCCACACATACCAAGCATTTCAATAACATACACATAATATGCTCGATATGTGCAAATACAACATGGCATCACAACATGACTCTACAACTCAAGTATTTTATTCATTAGGCTTCGAGGAGCGAGATATTACAAACATGAGTCTCATGACCCAACATTCAGAGCATACAAGTCAAAGCACATGCGGAAGCTTAACATGTCTGGGTACAAACATCTACAAATGAAAAAGGTTGAGAAGCCTGACTATCTACTAGATCCAGCCGAGGGCACAAGATCGTAGCTGAGGTAACAAGCTAAACATCGAAGTCCACGTGGAACTACTAGTGAGACTGAAGTCTCTCTACAAAAACATAAAATAGGCAAACGTGAGTACAAATGTACCCAGCAAGACTTACATCAGAACTAACTACATATGCACCATTATCAACAAAGGGGTGGTGGGGTTTAACTGCAGCAAGCCAGCTTTGACTCGGTGGCTATCCTGAACTACGACTGCAAGTAACTCTCTGAGGTGGCGCACACGAGTCCACATATTCACCATATCAATACACCACTATGGATCCGCTCCCGTCTCCCTACGAGAACGTCATCCATAGCACTCACGCTTATCTTGCGTATTTTAGGGTATCCACTTTCACTTGTCTATGAACTGTACAGGCAACCCAGAAGTCCTTTACCGCGGACACGGCTATTCGAATAGATGATGTTAACCCTGCAGGGGTGTACTTCTTCACACACGCTCTCAGCACTTACCGCCGTTTACACGACATGTACTCGGCAACCTTCAAGCGGAAGCCCAGCGAGGGTGTCGGCCACGACCTGACTAACCACACAAGTCTCTCGTCCAGGTTTATCGCCTATTCGGGTTCCATCCGCAAGGAGATCCGGCCAGGGTGTCACTCACGGCCCCAAACGATGTGTGTAGGGTTCCCAAGCCCACCTCGACGGGTGGATCTATGCTTGGTACACCGTGCCATGGTGCCTAGTCTGTCCCAAGCCCACCTGTACCGGGTGCCACTTGGTAGACTACTAACACAACCTACAAACACCAGAAACTAGTTGGAACTCCTGGACAGAGATCATGTTGATTAATAAGTCGAGAGGGGTCGAGTTACCGGAACCCAATGTGTGGTAGTAACTGTTCATGGATCACAAACACAGAACTCAGTTCCTGAGGACGGTTTTAATGAGACAACCCACCATGTACTCCTACATGGCCTCTCACCGCTACCTTTACCAAATCGTGTTCACACACTTAGCTCACACACAATAGGACATGTTCACACACCTCCAATTCATCCCCGATGAATCAGACCGGACTCAACTCTAAGCAGTAGCAGGCATGACAAACAAGCATGAATGAGTAGGCACAACAGGGCTCAAACAACTCCTACTCATGCTAGTGGGTTTCATCTATTTACTGTGGCAATGACAGGTCATGCAGAGGAAAGGGGTTCAACTACCGCAGCATGTAACAGTTGAATCGTTGTTGTCCTAATGCAGTAAAAGAGAGCAGGAGCGAGAGAGTGGGATTGTATCGGAATGAACAAGGAGGTTTTGCTTGCCTGGCACTTCTGAAGATAGCATTGAGTCTTCATCAGTGTCAACGATCACAACGTCGGAACATCGTCTACCGAGAGGGGACAAGCACCGACAACAAAGAAGAAACACAATCAATGCAATGCACAATATGATGCATGATCATGACATGGCAATATGCTGTGGTTTGGGCTAATGCAACTAGCAGCAAGTTAAATGGAGTTGGTTTGAACCCTAGGTTCAATTCAAACTCCATATGTGGATATTCATATGCCATTTATTTGATTTGCCCTAAACAGTAGTCACGAATTGTTCTAAAATGCATGAAAATGATACAGATGGATAGATTGGATTTTTCTGATCATTTTTCATATATAAATCTTTGCATTTGGAGTTACAGAATAATTTCTATGATTTTTCGAAGTTTTAGCTATTTCTCGAATTTCCTGGTTTATTTAAAATCCAGAAAATCACTTACTGCGTCAGCACTACGCCAGGCTGACGTCAGCGAGTCAACGGGTCAGCCCATGTCAAATTGACCTGTCGGGCCCACTGGTCAGTGACAGAGGGGCTAATCACGCGTTGACTCGTGCTTTGACTAGCTGCGGGGCCCACTGTCAGTGGCTGTGGGGTGGTTAGCTGGCAGTGTTTAGCACTATCTCGCGGCCACGTCGGCACGCCGGAGTTTGGCCGGCAGCGACCTCAAGCCGCGGCGGAAGCTCACCAGAAAACCGCTACGGGGCTCGGTTTTGCACGTGACTTGCGTCTACGGGTAGCTGAAGGTGCGCCGCATCCAACCAGGCGAGCGACAGCGGCTGGGGTGGCCGGAGTAGGTGGCGACGAGGAGCTAGGCGGTGGTCGGAGTTCAAACGTCGACGGATTCGACGCCACAACGCGCGGAAGGACCAGCGGTTTGCACCTACGAACTCTATGCGTGCTCACTAATCCAACGGGAACACCCACGGGACCAATAGGTCACCGGAGCTTCGTCGGCAACGAGGTCGTGCGGCGGCGCACTCTCGGCCTTAATGGAAACTGCGGCTACGGCGAGAACTAGGCCACGTAATTAGAGGGAAACGGTGCAAGGGCTCACTTTAACCATGATGGGATGCTCAGCGGGCTCGGGGGAGGTCTGGAGGCGACGGAGCGACGACGGCGATCGCCGGCGCTAGAGCTTGAAGATGATGTCGATGGCGGTGTTACGGCGCGTCCCTGGTTGCTTGGCTCTTCGAGGAGGCGTAGACGACAGAGGCTGAGCTCCTGGGCACATTAGAGGGGTGAGGTGGTGGCTCTAGGCGCGGCAACGGTGAGCGGCGGCAGCGGCAGCTCTCGGTGGGGAGAACAGAGGAAGGGGAGAGGTCCAGAGAGAGTGAGAGAGCGTCGAGGGGGCCGCGTAGCGCTCGGGGACGACTCTAGGGCACCAGGGAGGCCAACAGGGAGGTAGGAAGTGGCCACGGGTGGCTGTGCGTGCCGCACGCAGCTGTTTCTCCTCCTGGCAGAGGAGGAAGACGACATGAGCTGCGGTGGTGGGCTGGGTTACCAGAGAGGGCTGGCTAGGTGGGCTGCCTAGTGGGCCGCAGGCAAGGCCAGGTTAGTTCTCTCTCTCTCTCTAATATTTCTCTTTTTCTTTTGTTCTGTAAGTTTGTGGCATTACTAAAAATATCTAGGCACTATGAAAAATCACCAAACTGTGCATGCCCAATGTTTAGAATATATCCAACATGGAACATTTCAGTTTAGGAGTATTTGGACATTTAAAATATTTTATAGAATTTAAATGTCCAAATTCAAATACTTATGATTTAATTCAGTGACCTAGAAAATTGTGCACCATTTTTGGGAGAGGTTCTAGACCAATCCAAAAATAATGAACTTTTCTGAAGAGCATTTTGGGTTCATTGAGAATATCTTTTTATTTGAACCTAGTTTATTTGATCTGGTGCTAGGGTTTGAGAAATCCCCATTTCAACTTAAATAAAATTTAAACATGATGCACACATGAAGGGCTAGTCTAGTGCATACCAGAACTAGGGATGTGACAACTCACCCCCACTAAACAAGAATCTCGTCCCGAGATTCAAGCATAGGGTAAGATGGAAGGGGAAACGCAAACTAATACAATCTTCACGATCCAGGTTGCACTTCATAAGAACGTTGATTCGATCACCATCATTGTCTCGACGTCTTGCTCTGAGAACTTCAACTAACATGACAACGAGAGGAAAAGAAAGACTCTAGAAGGATCGATCTTATCGAAGGTCGAACAACTTAGGATCAACTCACGGAATGAGACATAGCTACATATCTCGAGCTGAGACACGAAGCACACATCTAGAGGGATGGAGTGGAGCAGATGACGAGGGTTCACTAAGTAGACAACAACCCCACACTTAAAAGGTGGTGATTGGTTGTCAACGTAGCAAGGAGTTGAGTTGCCATGGTACCATAACGAGACACCTTAGGGATGGTGACTCGTAGATATATCCCCTTAAGTGGCAAAAAGAATTACCTTTGATTCAAAGATCGTTGAAACTTTTTATACCAGCTTAAGGCAAATCACAATCGATCATTTGGAGGAGTTCGGTAGAATAACATACTCGGACTAGAATGGATGATGTGGACTACCTTGTTGAAGACAACGCAAGGGATGATTTTGCTTGCGCGTGCTCTCCAGAATTTGAGCATTTCCATATTCATCAAAGTTTTACCAATATCCATGTCAAGGATCCTGGCAGCACAACATACCACCATGATGAATAGTGATGGACGATGCGGATGCAAACGAAGATAACACCTTCTCAGATTTCACCTTAGCAAGGCCAAGGAAACAGAATCTGGATGATCGTCCGAGAGACATTTAGCACTCCGCTTCTAATGTTCTCCTTGGTGTGCTAGTGTATCCCATTCATAGATATGGTTTGATATCTAGAACATCAAGTAAAAGGTCAGACTTCAGAAGCTCAAGAATCCATAAGGAATAGCTACGAAAGTAAATCCTGCGAGGTCCTTATGGGGAGGTGGCCAACTTCTTCAATCAAGATATTACAATAACAGGTCTTCCGGCTGGGTGTGTTGGCCACGACATCCACTTTACAGGGTTACAAAGAGACCAATATTATAATTCTTGGGAAACGTTCCAACCATCATATCTGCCTGAGATTCAGATCTGGTTGGTGTCAGAATAATCTAGAATCATCGAGTCTAGAAAGTAAAATGAAAGTTTGCAACACAAATCGACGAGATGACGTTGCGAGATTCTCGGGAAATGAATTACGATAGCAAGCTCCAAAACATGAGTTGTTTCTGCTACATACATGTGAACACGCTGTCCAAGACAAGCATGACCATGTAGAAGTCTTACAATAAACACTACCGAGTTCTCGTTGGGAACCATCATCGAGGATATTGGAGTCTTGTGCATGATCTAGAATTAGGACAACAAGCTCCTTTTCCTCGAGCAAATCAATCAGTGGCTTGGTGTGCTAAGAACACATATAGAATGGAGGCGGCCAACCTACCAAGCCATAGAATACTTTGCGCATGTGCATGACCAACTTGGGGATGATTCCAGAGGAAGCAAAAACAATCTTTCTCGGATCCACGGCGGCAACTTACATAAAGTGCACATGAATTGGAGAAAGTCGCTCCTTTCATCCAAGCCTATGCTTCATGAACGGAACATGAATATAATGCTTATAGAAGTTTCCAATACTAGCTTAATGTCCAAAAAAATCATGAAGAAGATAAGGATGTTGTTGATGGGCTCAACAACAATTCATCCAGGTTTCCATATAAATGGAATTCCACAATTATGTGAAGACGGTGATAGCATTGGTTAGACCAAAAGATATAATGGAGTATGCTCGAGGAAAAACCACGAGTAAGACAACATTACGAACATCGTTGGTTCTGATTTGATTTGAGATTAGCCCACACTCAAATCAAAGATTGGATAAGATGATAGGTCCATCAACTAATCGCAGGGACCAATCAATGAAGATATCATCTTTCTTCAACACACATACAAGACATCCCTTAAAATGAACTAAGTGGATTAAGCTTTTATCCTTCAACTCTCCAAGTTGTTGTTTAGCTTAACCAACCAGCTCAGGGGTATGCAACACAGATTCTTGGAAAAGGGTGGTTACAAGCAACCAACTTGCTCACGAACTCATCATAGCGGTCAGGTGACGTCCCGGTGATACTTCTGAGAGGATATTCAGAAAATCATGAATCACCGATAAGTTACTAAGCTCGAGAACAATCTTGCTTTTCAGGGCAAGATGATATGATCAAAAGAGCGAGGGATTGGCACAATCCTAACTCATTGATCGAGGAGTGCACCGGAAATAAGGACTAGGTAGCACAATCAGTCTTAGAATGATGATTCAAGAACCAACACACTAAGAATGGAATTATTGTCCATTAACTACCAAGCAACACAATTGCTAGGAGTATTGAGTTCAGACATCATGATTCACTTGTCAGTACTCCGGTTGCATCAACACGGAACCGAGGAATGAGTAATGATGGCGAGAGTATCACTAAATCAAGAATTCATAGGATGGTGTGCAATTCCCATGATAATCTTAATATAAAGATGGTAACACTCCAGGGTGGAACAGGACAAAAACTGGATTAGTATTTTGATCTACGGAGTACAACTGCTTTGACCCAATCCTGGATATGGATAAGGTACCGGGGTTTCTTTCTCCTAGTCATTCCGAATAGAATGGCTTGACGAACCACAAGAGTAATAGGCATCGATAAACGAATGCACGCATACTCTTGACTATCAATTGATAGACGAGGTCAGAAGACAACTAAAGAGGGACGACCCAAAAGAACATATGATTTCCTGAGTTGTGGATGCACAGATTAGTATGTCGAACCAAGTTCAACAGGTTTCTTTCGGATAACCCATGCAGAGAAGGTAGAAGTGGCAGAATAACAACATAGATTCGAGAACTCATCAAGAGCACCTTTGTTGTGATTCTTTGGTTCAACGAGGAACTGCTGCCATAAGTAGTTCATGGTATTTGGAAGAACGATATACCACGAACCTCGAGGGCTATCACAAGGTTACTAGTAACCTAAAGGAACTAGCAAACACTATCAACATGAAATAAGTAGGGTGAATCTCGGGTTCAAGAACCCAGGAGTAGAATACCTACTAACTAAATGGCATCACAGGATGCTTTCGAGGATGACGGCCAGAATGATCACACTGGGAACACAAAACATGGCTAAAATACTAGGTGATACTCTAGACACCTAGGGTCATAATAATAGCTCCATCCTATATACCGAGGCAATGAAGTTCCTCAGCACACTAACTAGTGTGGTTAAACGGGCCCAAAGGAACTTCGAAGCGGTAAGAAGGAATTTGCAAATGCATCAGATTGTTTAGAAACCTGGGATGACTCGGACAGCATAACGGCTGTAAATGCTCAAAAGAGATTCTGAGACATCACGCAAAAATGGTGGCATAACCACTCAGAAGCACAATAACAAGGTTCCAAGACCAACTATGAACACACAGGGGTATTAGAAACTGAACTGGGCTTAAATCCAACAATCTTACAAGTCTACGGATTAGTAACACGTGATCCTAATAGAAAGATGAGTAGCCTAGTTCCTTAACCCCGTAGGAAAGATAAGATGACTCGAATTAGAGGGCATGAGGTATAAGGAGTAAAAAGAGCCTTACGTTCCATCCCACAATCAATTCCCTTATATAACTAAAGAATTTCTAGGCTCGACTTCAACCAGTTTGGCTTGGTAATCCTACAGGCAGTCAAGCTCTGATACCAACGCTGTCAGGACCCCGACTCAATGGCACACCAATCTTGCATGTAGCACCTCATATCACTTTGCGGCCTCATGCACGGTATTCCCACGGGTGTCGCCTTACCAGGCCCTGGACCGTTTGCGCCTTTTGGCTCACGTATATGATAGTGTTGCTAGAGTCCATATGACAAGGAGCCCGGGCTGACATGGCTAGTCGTGAACCCAAAGTGGCACTAACTTACAGGGACAGGTATACATGACCCAAGAACGAACGTGTCGGTCATCAGCGAGTGAATCCAGGCTGTAGCAACTGGGCTAGCAGGACTCCTGTAAACCGGGCTGTAGCAGGCTAACAGGACTCCGGTAGACACCGCGTGACATTTCCCCGAAGGGACAGACACAAGAACGAAGAAGGACACATGCCGACCAGCCTAAGTGTTCCGGAGCAGTAGCAAGCTACCAAGGCTCAGTGGAAGCACTAGGAGACATTTCCCGTAAGAGAGGCTACCAAGGATAAACAACTAGATAGTCAGATCCCACAAATACCAAGCATTTCAATAACATACACACAATATGCTCGATATGTGCAAATACAACATGGCATCTCAACATGACTCTACAACTCAAGTATTTTATTCATTAGGCTTCGAGCAGCGAGATATTACAAACATGAGTCTCATGACCCAACATTCAGAGCATACAAGTCAAAGCATATGCGGAATCTTAACATGTCTGGGTACAGACATCTACAAATGAAAAAGGCTGAGAAGCCTGACTGTCTACCAGATCCTGCCGAGGGTACAAGATCATAGCTGAGGTAACAAGCTAAACGTCGAAGTCCACGTGGAACTACAAGTGAGACTGAAGTCTCTCTGCAAAAACATAAAATAGGCAAACGTGAGTACAAATGTACCCAGCAAGACTTACATCAGAACTAACTACATATGCACCATTATCAACAAAGGGGTGGTGGGGTTTAACTGCAGCAAGCCAGCTTTGACTCGGTGGCTATCCTGAACAACGACTGCAAGTAACTCTTTGAGGTGGCGCACACGAGTCCACATATTCACCATATCAATACACCACTATGGATCCGCTCCCGTCTCCCTACGAGAACGCCATCCATAGCACTCACGCTTATCTTGCGTATTTTAGAGTATCCACTTTCACTTGTCTATGAACTGTACAGGCAACCCAGAAGTCCTTTACCGCGGACACGGCTATTCGAATAGATGATGTTAACCCTGCAGGGGTGTACTTCTTCACACACTCTCTCACCACTTACCGCCGTTTACACGACATGTACTCGGCAACCTTCAAGCGGAAGCCCAGCGAGGGTGTCAGCCACGACCTGACTAACCACACAAGTCTCTCGTCCAGGTTTATCGCCAATTCGGGTTCTATCCGCAAGGAGATCCGGCCGAGGTGTCGCTCACGGCCCCAAATGATGTGTGCAGGGTTCCCAAGCCCACCTCGACGGGTGGATCTTCGCTTGGTACACCGTGCCATGGTGCCTAGTCTGTCCCAAGCCCACCTGTACTGGGTGCCACTTGGTAGACTACTAACAAACCTACAAACACCAGAAACTAGTTGCAACTCCTGGACAGAGATCATGTTGATTAATAAGTTGAGAGGGGTCGAGTTACCGGAACCCAATGTGTGGTAGTAACTGTTCATGGATCACAAACACAGAACTCAGTTCCTGAGGACGGTTTCAATGAGACAACCCACCATGTACTCCTACATGGCCTCTCACCGCTACCTTTACCAAATCATGTTCACACACTTAGCTCACACACAATAGGACATGTTCACACACCTCCAATTCATCCCCGATGAATCAGACCGGACTCAACTCTAAGCAGTAGCAGGCATGACAAACAAGCATGAATGAGTAGGCACAACAGGGCTCAAACAACTCCTACTCATGCTAGTGGGTTTCATCTATTTACTGTGGCAATGACAGGTCATGCAGAGGAAAGGGGTTCAACTACCGCAGCATGTAACAGTTGAATCATTGTTGTCCTAATGCAGTAAAAGAGAGCAGGAGCGAGAGAGTGGGATTGTATCGGAATGAACAAGGAGGTTTTGCTTGCCTGGCACTTCTGAAGATAGCATTGAGTCTTCATCAGTGTCAACGATCACAACGTCGGAACATCGTCTACCGAGAGGGGACAAGCACCGACAACAAAGAAGAAACACAATCAATGCAATGCATAATATGATGCATGATCATGACATGGCAATATGCTGTGGTTTGGGCTAATGCAACTAGCAGCAAGTTAAATGGAGTTGGTTTGAACCCTAGGTTCAATTCAAACTCCATATGTGGATATTCATATGCCATTTATTTGATTTGCCCTAAACAGTAGTCATGAATTGTTCTAAAATGCATGAAAATGATACAGATGGATAGATTGGATTTTTCTGATCATTTTTCATATATAAATCTTTGCATTTGGAGTTACAGAATAATTTCTATGATTTTTCGAAGTTTTAGCTATTTCTCGAATTTCCTGGTTTATTTAAAATCCAGAAAATCACTTACTGCGTCAGCACTACGCCAGGCTGACGTCAGCGAGTCAACGGGCCATCCCAGGTCAAATTGACCTATCGGGCCCACTAGTCAGTGACAGAGGGGCTAATCCCGTGTTGACTCGTGCTTTGACTAGCTGCGGGGCCCACTGTCAGTGGTTGTGGGGTGGTTAGCTGGCAGTGTTTGGCACTATCACGCGGCCATGTCGACATGCTGGAGTTTGGCCGGTAGCGACCTCAAGCCGCGGAGGAAGCTCGCCGGAAAACCGCTATGGGGCTCGGTTTTGCGCGTGACTTGCGTCTACGGGTAGCTAAAGGTGCGCCGCATCCAACCAGGCGAGCGACAGCGGCTGGGGTGGCCGGAGTAGGCGGCGACGAGGAGCTAGGCGGCGGCCGGAGTTCAAACATCGACGGATTCGACGCCACAGCGCGCGGAAGGACCAGCGGTTTGCACCTACGAACTCTATGCGTGCTCACTAATCCAACGGGAACACCCACGGGACCAATAGGTCACCGGAGCTTCGTCGGCAAAGAGGTAGTGCGGCGGCGCACTCTCGGCCTCAACGGAAACAGCGGCTACGGCGAGAACTAGGCCACGTAATTAGAGGAAAACGGTGCAGGGGCTCACTTTGACCATGATGGGATGCTCAGCGGGCTCGGGGGAGGTCTGGAGGCGACGGAGCGACGAGGGCGATCGCCGGCGCTGGAGCTTGAAGATGATGTCGATGGCAGTGTTACGGCGCGTCCCCGGTTGCTTGGCTCTCCGAGGAGGCGTAGACGACAGAGGCGGAGCTCCTGGGCACATTAGAGGGGCGAGGTGGTGGCTCTAGGCGCGGCAACGGTGAGCGGCGGCAGCGGCGGTTCTCGGTGGGGAGAACAGAGGAAGGGGAGAGGTCCAGAGAGAGTGAGAGAGCGTCGAGGGGGCCGCATGGCGCTCGGGGACGACTCCAGGGCGCCAGGGAGGCCAACAGGGAGGCAGGAGGTGGCCACGGGTGGCTGTGCGCGCCGCATGCAGCTGCTTCTCCTCCTGGCACAGGAGGAAGACGACAGGAGCTGCGTTTGTGGGCTGGGTTACCAGAGAGGGCTGGCCAGGTGGGCTGCCTACTGGGCCGCAGGCAAGGCCAGGTTAGTTCTCTCTCTCTCTCTCTCTCTCTAATAGTTCTCTTTTTCTTTTGTTCTGTAAGTTTGTGGCATTACTAAAAATATCTAGGCACTATGAAAAATCACCAAACTGTGCATGCCCAATGTTTAGAATATATCCAACATGGAACATTTCAGTTTAGGGGTATTTGGACATTTAAAATATTTTATAGAATTTAAATGTCCGAATTAAAATACTTATGATTTAATTAAGTGACCTTAGGATGACCTAGAAAATTGTGCACCATTTTTGGAAGAGGTTCTAGACCAATCCAAAAATAATGAACTTTTCTGAAGAGCATTTTGGGTTCATTGAGAATATCTTTTTATTTGAACCTAGTTTATTTGATCTGGTGCTAGGGTTTGAACAATCCCCATTTCAACTTAAAATTTTTTTAAACATGATGCACACATGAAGGGCTAGTCTAGTGCATACCAGAACTAGGGATGTGACAATACCCCTCTGATTATGAACATGAATATGCTTTGTGAGTAGTTACGTTTGTTCCTGACAACATGTGAGTAGTCTTGTTATAAGGAATCATGTGAATTTGCACTACAAAAAAATACACTTCCGTGATGATACGTGTTGGTCACAGTAGGTCGCGTTTTTTGTCATGCATGTACATCCATGACGATTTTATGACACAATCAAGATAGTCATACCTGTGCTGTCGTAGAAGTGTTCCATGACATTACCAAAATTATCATCACGGAAGTGTCCACTTCCATGACGATAAATCGCGCGTCACAGAAGTGCTTTCGTCAAGGGTGACCGACACATGGCATCCACCGTAACGGAACGCCGTTAAGCTATCGGGTCGGGTTTTGGATCCGATAACCCGTTAACAGCTCCGACCAATGGGGATTTTCCACGTGTAAAATCATCATTGGCTGGAGCAAACACGTGTCGGCTCACCGTTGGGACAGATGTCATCCACTCATTGGACCGAAGGCGCCTACGATACGGCGACATGTGGCACGGCCCAAGAGAGGCCCATTCCTGTGAAAAGGCCGGCCCGTTTGACTTGGTCAAAAGGTGGCGGGCCGGCCCACGGAAAGCCTGTTAATGGCCTGTTCGCATATAGCCCATTTACAGCCCGCTAACCTAGGGCCCGTTACGACCTCTCCGAATTAGGCCCAGTAGTGTCATCTGGGCCGTCCAATATGAGTCCAGCCCGTTTTAACTTCCGGCCCATGTGTGGCCCATGACTTATTTTGGCCCATGTGAGTCCCTTTGTAACTCTTGGCCCATTAACGACCCATGGTGAAACTGGCCCGTAATGAACAGTGTATCACTTTATACCCATTAACGGCCCGTTATTCTATTGGGCCGTTTCCAGCCCAAGTTATCTTTCGGCCTTCTCAGGGTCCATTGATTCTTGGGCTCATATGTAGCATTCGGTTACATACGGCCCGTTACTGTCATTTTCTGCTTGTGGGCCAAATTCAGCCCGTCGTTACAGTCGGCCCGTTTGTGGACCGTTAATACGTTGGGCCATTTTCATGTAAAAAAAACCGTTGGGCTGTTTTCATAGAGTTATCAAATACAGCCTATTAACGGCCCATTTGGTCCACGAATAGTACGACCCATGATTGGTGAAAAGATGATACGCCCCGTAGAAGGCCCATGGATCATACGGCCCATAGAAGGCCCATGGATCATACGGCTCGTAGAAGGCGCATGGACCCTACGGACTATAGAAGGCCCATGAATCCTCAGGCCCGTATAGAAGACCAATGGATCCTACGGCCCGTATAGAAGGCCAATGGATCCTACGGCCGGAAGAAGGCCCATGGATCATACGGCCTGCAGGAGGCCCATGGTTACAACAGTCCATGTGTTGCCATGATTATTTTGGCCAGTTACCAATAATAGGCTATTGTGGCCACTAGAAAAACACAGAAAAAGAACTGCAGTGACTACAAGCAAACAACTAAAAAAGACAATAATGAAATAAATAAGCAAGCAATTAACGCTAGCCTATTACCGCTATTACACATATTACATCCACTGGGTATCAAAGTTCGCCACCAGTGCAAATATAGGGAACAGAGCAGCATATTACATACACTGGCCGTCAAAATTGGCCAACAGTGCAAATAAACGCGGCAGCAAAACAAGAGCATAACTGAAACAACTTCAGAAGAGCTCAAGAAATGTTATCCTGGGTATCCACCATGCTGGCAATAAGCTTAGCAAGCTTATTAGGTTTGTCCTGTTTGGCGCTAAAATCCTCCAACGCTTGTTGTTGCACCAGAAAGTATGCATCTAAATGCTCCAGGGACTTCCGCAGTCCTTCCGCTTCTTGTCGCAGCACAACTGATTGATGTCTTTCAGCTTGTAGTTGAGACTCAAGAAACCGAACTGAATCAGACAGTGAGTTTGAATAGCTTGTGCAAGCGGTACTGGCCAGTAACTCGAACACTAAACCAAGACAGGACTTTGGGGCTGTCTCACTGTCTTCAAGATAGTCTTCCTTAGCTGTTTTATCAGCTTTGTTGGAGACCAACAAGGATGTCACTATCCTGAACCTTATCTTCATTACTTCCTTTACCATTGCTTAATAAGGCACTCTTCCCCAATATTCTGTCAGCATTCTAAAAGAAAAAACAAGCAGGCACATAACAGGTTTAGCATGTACTAGTATATGAAACTCATTTCGGTGAACCAGTTCATTAGTAAGGTGGACAGGATTAAACTACCAAGTCTTCTATTGCCAAGTACTAGTACATAATAAAAGCATCAAACAAACATATATCTATGTCCTATGGTCACTGCATTGTCTTGCCAAATCAAAATAGAGACACGGTTCAAATCATATCAGTTCAAGAAAAAGCAGTAGTGAAAGAATACAAAGCGTGGGAAACTACACGGCACAACAAGATTTCAGATGGGTACCATGTGTCTACATGTACAACAACACTATTGGCTCTGTTGTGATGCTAGTAATGTGCATGATATGAAAGTCAACTGTATACACAATTGAAATTGAAATCAACAAAGCTATTGATAAGAGCAAACATGTTAAAGAAACATGCATGAACATACCTGCTGTGCCATTGGAGTTTCGATTGGATCCTTCAATTTAAAAATAAGTTTGTATGAGTAAATACTGTGATACAAGAGCAAAGCAATCATAGTTAAAAAAGGCGCGCCTAGGCTCTAGGCATTGGCAAAATGCATTGCGCATAACTACGCTTAATCTGTGCATAACTGCGCATAAGCATGCGCTTTGGTCAGTAAAGCGCAAGGCGGTGGCAAAATGCACAATTAACGCCTAGCGCTTTTTTGAACTATGATAGCAATGGAATCTTAAATTAGAACAGTTGTTCTTCAGGTTTAGGCACTTGTTCTACAAGAACAGAGTACAGTAAAACGCAAGAATATAATAGTTAAAAATAGAAAATGAGCTCATAGACCTTACCACATTCTTGGTTCGGCACCAGTACAGAACAAGGGGTTCCCAGTCATCGTCCAGTAAATGTGTCTCAGGAGAACATAAGGGAATTTGATGAGTTTCTTTGCTAGTGAAGTATGTTTTCTTCAGGTAATTCCGATACTGCCACCAAGCATTCTTGAAGATAGCAGAGGTATTAGCACAGATTACCTCATCCTGAGTTTCCAAAACGGTCCTTCTCTATAGACAAAAATGGGAAAATTTGCTATATTATAACCATCATGGAGGTAGGATGTATGGGACAAAGCAAAGTAATTGCCATGAATAACATTACTTACACATAACTCCTGGACAAACACCTGCAACTGGCATTTTCCTTCATCTTCAGTATAATATTTCCAAGATGGGAAGATATGCACATACGATTTAACAACATCAAATGCGATAGCTGCTAAATTACGACTAGCTGGTTGTGCTTCCTCCTCAGGAATAGGCGTACTAACTGGTCGAGTTGGGGTTCGCCGTGGTAGTACAGGCCCTTTGGGCACTGGAGCTGCCTTACTAACTGCTCTTGTTTGGGAGCTCTGTGGTGGAGATGGTGCTATGTCAACAGGAACTGGGTTACTATCTGCTGGGGTTGGGGTTAGATTGGGTGAAGCTGGTTCTCTATCCATCGCAATAGGGGTACAATCTGCGAGAGTTTGGGTTATGTGTGGTAGGGCTGGTTCTTGTGCATGTACAGCCGGGGTGCTATCTCCACCAAGAGGTAGCACTGTTTTATTTGAAGACTGTGTTTTTAGTCCGCTGGATACTGGCATCACCCGCTCCAATTCAAATGGCTGATAAACAAGATACATAGTTGAATGTACACACATTGTATGAGAGACAGATGCAATAGATAGTGTGGAAAAAAGGCATGAAATAGTTGACATGTATATTGTTTAACTAAAACGTATAGCATGACATAATTTCACATATATGATGTCTATCTAAACTGGATAGCATAGCATAACATAATTCAAAGATATGATGAATAACTAAACAGGATCGCATGGCATAATTAACCTACATGGTATCTAAGTAATCAGGATCGCATGATTTAATTCACATATGTGATTTATATGCTAAACAGAGTGCATTCGATATGATGTCTGAACTAAGAACATGGTGTTGAATATTGTGTTTATGATGTCTAAACTATGCAATGCAACACACCATATGCATGATATGAGCAGTATAACCGTGCCAAGTTTGAGCATACACCTCGGTGGGGGAATAGGACTGGTCATCTGTCTCTGAATCTGTCTCTGAGGAGCTATCGGGACCCAACAAGATGTTTGCTTCGACAGGTAGCACTGTCTTCCCTAAAGGCCTTCTTTTCACTCCAAATTTTTCCATCTCCCACCCAAATGGCTGATTCACAGGAAGAGTAGTTTTATGTACAAACATTGTTGACAAATGGAAATGTAATGAAGAAAAGGATGGGCAAGATATCATTCAAATATATGATGCCTGGTTAAACAGGATGGCATTGCGAATTTCACATATATTATGACTGGCTAAAAGACATGAGACTGCATAATTCCCATATATGATATAGAAACTAAACAGGTGGCATTACAGAACATGTCTAAACTAAGCATATGACATATATGATGTCAAGAGTAGGCACTACAAGGCAACATATGCATGATATGACTAACATCATCATGCCAAGGTAGAGCAAACACCTTGGGGGTAAATAGGAGTGGTCAGCGGCGTCTGAATCCACCTCAGAACAGATATCTTCCTCTGGATTACAATCTAGAGAGGGATGGGGAGGGCTTGCCATTGAACCCACCATGGAGCGATGCCTGCATGACATTGTATTGCCACGCAAAACTCTTCTCTTTTTCTCTACATGTTCAGCATGACTGTGTACAATATCTGACATGCACACGAAAAAAATATGGTGAGATTATGTAAGGAGAGCATGCACAAATTTAGAGTGATGGTAACAACCAGTGGATGGATCCAAAAATATAGCAGGCTGATGATTGCTTTAAATTTTTAAAAAGACAGATGATGATTGCTTTACTATTTGTTTCCCACCCAAGATAAACAACATAGGCATACCCTAGGTGAACCAGATATTAGACAGACATACTATTCATTGCTGCCTTGATATGTGCCCCACAACTAATTTAGAACTCAAGTTTAAACATTAATTTGGACCTGACTTGGGAGTCCAAGAGCTGAACAGGACGATAAAGTAGTAGGTAAGTTTAAGCAATGCATAACATAAGCAGAAACAAAAGAGTGTGACCTCTCCTATGGACCCGTGTACTCCTCAGGTTCATCTCTGAGTCGATGATGGTGATGCCGATGCGGTGGGTGCCGGCGGCAGGGAAGGAGATCTGAGGCGGCGAAAGACGGTCAGGAGTCGTGATGTCTGGTTTGGTGGATGCTTCTGTCGATGGAGCAGCTCAGGTGAGGTGGACGACGTCGCGGCAGGAGCAGGACAAACCACACAAAGTTCCCTTCGACATGTACCTGTAACTGAAGTAATTCTGTAAGGGCTCATTTGGCTTGCATGATTCTTAAAATGCAGGGATAGGAAAAACACCGGAATAGGATAGGAAAATGCACATGGTAAACAGAGCATTTGTAAACACAGGAATTCTGTCAACTTGGGTGTTTCATTTACAGGAATTGGAAGAGCAGAGGAATGCAAAGAAACATGGCCAAAATAAAGTGAAACCATATGAAAGCGTGTACAGTTAGAATGTTATTCTGGCACTAATGCACTTGGTCTTGTTTTCATGCATAGGATTTTGAAAAGTAGGTCCAGGTGGATGTTTTACTTCATTCCATTCAACAAAATGCATGAATAATTGAATAGTAGAGTGCCATTGGAAAATTCCCTATTGCTATGTTTTTCCGTTGATCCAAAATAGCCCTAATGGATCGACGTGAATGTATAGTAATAAGTGATGCAACAAGTGTACAACCTCTTTGCCGTAGCCGTGTCGACCTCAACATCATTGGGTTGGTCGCTGAAGCAGTTGAGACAGAGGTGGCTGTCGGAGGTGTGGGGGAAGATGTGAGGAATCTGTAGACGGCGCCCATGGCACTGCTCTGTTGTGATGGATCGTTCTATCGTTGGAGCACCTCCGGTGAGCCGTAAGACATCAAGGCTGAAGCAGCACAAGACAGACATCGTCAATCTCAAGTGGGATTCTAATAGCATCTCCTATAGATGATGTAAAATGGATGTAAAATTTATATCACCAAAAACCACCTGACTACAAAAGATGAGGTAAAAACTGTTGACTCTGAACTTAACTGTCGAAACTGAAATTTACTGTGGAATCTGAATGCAACTGCCACAACTGAACACAATGGTAGCAGAGAGGCACTTGACATGTAGTTTAGGGAGGGCCTGCAGTTCATCTTCAACCTGCACCCCCCTGAGCCGCCAGCCACCACCGGCCAAACCGCCGGCCCCAGCGCCGCCTCACCGCCCTGAGACAACACCCCACTGTCGCCCCGGCCAGCCCTCTAGGCCCCCCGCCCCCACCCTAAACCCTAAGATAGATAGTGGGGTACCTCTCCGGTGAGCGCCCGTCACCGCTGCGGGTGGTTCTTCCTTAACTCCAGCGAACCCCCCCCAACCCCTGAAAATCGACAGACCCAAAAGTCGATCCAGTCGACTAAAGTGTGGCTAAATCGGAGCAGAGTAGCAGCACGAGCGAGGGGGAGAGCAGCAGCAGCAGCTGGGCGAGTGAGCGATCGAGCGAGAGCTGGAGCAGCAGCAGCAGCGCGAGCGAGCAAGCGAGAGTCAGAGCAGCAACAGCAGATCCGGCTGGTATGGCCGCCGCCGCCGAAGGGGCCTCACACTGGGGGAGATCCACCATGGAGATGTCGCCCGCGGCGCCGGCTTCAAGGTAGCCGCTCCATTGGGGTGCGGGATGGAGAACCGTCGTTGCCGGGAGGTCAAGTTAAGGAGAAGGTGCGATGTGATGAGTGTACAACCTCTTTCGTGGTGCTGAGTAGGCCTCGGCTTCGTCCAAGGAGTCGGTGAGGATGCTGCGGTTCCGGTGGAGTAGGTTAAGGCGGCGCTGTGGGGATGGAGCAGACGGGATAGACGAGGCGATCGTCGGAGCAGCTCCTTGGAGGTGGAGGACGGGGCGGCTGAACCGGCGGGACAACGAGATGGACGATGGATCCTCATCCGGGGAGGTGGACGAGGGACGTTGAGCTGTTGTGGTGGACGGCGTCGTCGGGGAAGAGGCTCCGGCTGGGCAGCGGTGAGGTGGCGGATGGAGGAGGGTGGGGTTTCGCAGCTGGAGCGGAGAGGTTATGGAGGCCTGGGATTTCGAATGGTGAAAAGGGGCGATGGGCGGGGGTGAAGCTTGACTTAGGGACGCGCTTGTCCAAAATGTAGGGTGTGTTACAAAAGTACCACCCATCGATTTGAACTAGCAGCCCTTTTGGCTCGGGGTTAGAAGGTGGACTTCGCGTGTCGGGATTTGGTTGCTGGAGGGAGTTTTCGCGCGCGTTGTAATTTCGGGATAGCAAGGTGCGGGTTGTGAAGGCGCCAGTTTTGGGAGCACGATATCTGAATTTTCGGGATATAACAAGACGCGGGTTGAATTTTAGGGACAAGCCTAATGTGTAGTAATATTGTACTTGTACGTACCAAATCAATTCGCACTTCCCTCAACCAAAAATAAAACAAAAAAAGAAAACTATTCACACCACATAAAGAGAGAGACTTGCCCCGTTTTACTATACAAATGCTATTCAAAGCTACTCCCTCCTTCCATCTATATAGGGCCTAATGCGTTTTTTGATGCTAACTTTGACCAAATATTAGAGCAATAATATATGACATGCAACTTACACAAAGCACACCGTTAAATTCGTCTATGAAAGGTTCTTTCAATGATATAATTTTCACATTGTGCATGTCATGTACTATTAATCTTGTCAATAGTCAAAGGTGGTCTTTAAAATCTCATTACGCCCTATATAGATGGAAGGAGGGAGTATGAATCCATGTTATGTCTGATTAATTTTTTTCGCTTGTCAATAGTCATAGGCATTCCAAATGTCTATACTACCGCTGCAATTCGAACTAAATTTGAATTCGTTTCTCTATTTCAATAAGAATCTACAATCATGATTGTTGCCAACTTCAACCATCATTCGTTTATTACCTTAATAACACAACACATGATTACTATAGAGATAGATATGAACTATGTGTACTACATGAACTCGAATTCTATTTTTTGAATACACTTGATGTTGATTCAAATAATAGTACATTTGATGTACTAACTATATATTCATAATCTAAACCATGTTCCATACGTACACCGTGTTTATCACACAAAGTATAGTGCCCCGCCCCCTACATTATGACAAGTATTTAGACTTGAGATGCAAAAGCCACACATTAGCCCAAATTATAATCAATGTTCTATGTATTATACGTAGTACTAGCAAGATGCCCATGCGTTCCACAGAACATCAACATGATCAAGGGGCCTAATTTGCAATATGGAGAGGGGTGTGGGTATCTTTTTTCAAGCTTGCCATAGTTTCCTTCCTATCCGCCAGATATAAATCGGATGGCCTATATTGCAGGATGGCAGGCACACCATCATCAACAACTCTGTTTTTTATAAGAGTAGAGATAAAATATATTATATGTAGTATAACATGTTCATAACCACACCATGTGTATCACCGTTATATATATTCACGCATGAGTCGGTTTAAAACACTATGATAAATCTTCAAATATTCGAATTCGCTTTTTATAATGAAGTATATATGATCTCTATTCGTGTTTTAAACCCACACAACCCTCTTATCTTTGTAGCTAGCGCTAACTTTCTCTCGTGCATGCACACACCCGCATCCCTCTTACCCTCCCTCAGCATTCTCTAGCTCCATCGCGCAAATTCGTCTTTTCACTTCAGGTCGTTCACCCACGGTGTGTGTAGGCCCCCCAGCTCCTTCTTTACGGCACACATCGATTGATATGCCTCTCTAGCCAGGTGTGCCTAGCACAAACACAAGCTTCCCGTCTTCTCTTGTCACCGTCCATGCCTCACGCCCACCACTCTTTTCATCGATCTCGTACTCGCACACTCCTTCCCCCTCGATATTGTATGCCTCTCATACCACCTCCTAGATGCATCCCTCTCTCTCTATATCCTTCTCCTCGTGCCTCATTTGCTTCTAACACACACATGCATGTATACCGATCGATCTCCCAACATATACCTAGATCGATTTTAACTATCCCCCCATCGATCGACGCACCTCACAAGTTATGTCTCTCCTTTCTCTAACAAAGGGCGATTGATCTTCCTATGTAGTTAAATCTGCTTACCACAACCATATTGTCCCACCTCATCATTCGTGCATGCCTCCTGACCCGTCTCTCACACGCACGTGCACAGACAACAAGCAGCCATCTCCTCTCTTATTGATATTGCGGGCGTGTCCTCCGTTTGTCTAGCAAGCCTACCCCACCATTTGTTAGAAGCAACTCCACTACCACCCCCTCCAACACTCTAGCTCTGTCTCTCTCCCAACCTTATTCCTCTCCTGCACATATGCATGGATGCCGATCGATCTCCTTTAATACATGAGGCAGATCAATCTCCTTAATACATGAGGTAGGCCTCTCTCCTCCTCCACACATATACCAGCCATTGTACATATATAGTTAATTGGGCCTCCCTCCTCCCCCACCACACACCGATAGTCAAGCACTGCAGGTATGTATCCATGCCACAGAGACAAACTGCACATGTCCTCTCTCACGTTCCAGTAGGCCAGCCACTCTATATCTTTGACGTGGGCACACACAAATTTGATGGCACTCTTTATCGATCGCGTGCGCGTGCACACACACACATACATCATCCCTCTCTTTGATTCCATGGACACCTCAAGCCGATGATACCTCCACTCTCTTCTCGTGGATCACCCCCTCTATATATATGTTATATCCAGGACTCTATTTCACACACATTGCATATGTTACATTTTTTGAT
>NC_041389.1:486746676-486771592 GCF_002162155.2 Triticum dicoccoides | reverse complement strand
AAGAACCCACACACTATATCTCTCTAGGTTTGTATCTCTCTCACGCAACCCCACGTAGGTGGTGTACATGTACAAGAAGAGAATAGGTGCACCATGCACGTACTCACGCTTCGTGCCCAGCCACACCCGCGCGGGTACACGGTGGAGCTCATTTCTTTACGAAATGGCAGCCCACGTGCTAATTTAAATGCTTGTAGCAGTTGTTTACCTAGGGAGGTCGTGCACCACGCGTGCACGAAACAAAGTTCAACTTGACACGTTGCCACGTTATTTTTAAATAAAGTTATAGCGCTCAATGGCACGTACACAGAATATAAAATGATTTTTTATGGAGAAAAAGGTAGTCCTCTCAACTATATACAATGGAGCCTGCCTGCCTGGTTTGTCCCTCTTCAGAGTATCTCACACAAGGCTGCGGTGGCCTCTCTCTCTCTCTCACTGTTGGTCACTGATCCGACCGCATCCCGTTCGCTAGGGGAAAGGGAGTGCGGTGGCCTCTCTCTCTCTCTCTGTCGGGGGAAAGGGAGGAAGTGCATCGTTTCTCCGTTCGACGGTGCCGAGGTAGCATGTCCCGATCTGCCGTACACGCCGTTCTCTCTGACCAAGCTCCGGCGCGGCAGGGCCTACACCACCTGCTCGCAGATTCCGCTCGCCGCCGCTCACCTAGTTACATCCCGACGACCTCCAGGTATCCCCTCCGGCCTTGCTCCACTGCCCGTCTTCCCACGTTGCTGCATGTGGATCTTCCATAGTTCTTTGCCCAAAACGTAGCTCGTCCGGCGTACCTTCCATATTGCAATCTCGTCCTCACACCGTTTAGAGAAACATAGCCGTGTTGTTATCTTCCCTTAGGACAAGGAATATGCTTCTTTTTTGTCATCGCATGTGTCATCAACTGTTATTGGCCAGTAATTGTTTCCTTTCAACCTCTTTTTTGCAAACAGGGCTATCCATTTCACCTTGTTGCTATTGCGACCTTTTGGTGAACTGCACAAATCACTTTTTTCTTAAGAGTGTTTTGTGCAGTTGTACTAAAATGTCACACGAGCAACGTCTCTACATTTCAGTGCGAATGCACAAAGGGAGATTGGTTTTGCTCTATCCTCCTCGTCCAACTCTGAGCCTAATCTTCTCCAACTAGTTAGTCTTAAGAGAGACTGCAAAGGTGACCGGCTTCTATTTGTGTGTTTATTGTTTCATGAGCAGTCCTCTATTATAGTAATCACACTTAACACCTTTTTAACAGGGACGCTCAACTCTATTTTAGTGGAACTGCACAAAATGATCGGAATGTTGCATGCTCCAGACAGCTACTTTTTTTCCCAACATGCCTTGTTGATTTAGACAGAGCTGGGGGGAGGGGGCGTTGCTGCCAATGAAAGCATGGATCAACTTTAATTTAACACCTTCTCACAACTCTGTCTTCAGTTGTGATGTACTGCCTCCGTCTCATAATATAAGAACGTTTTTAACACTAGTGTAGTGTTAAAAATGTTCTTATATTTTGGGACAGAGGGAGTAATTATTAGCTCTCATCTGCTAATAATTGACATGCATTAGCATGGAAGTTAGTTTTTTATTGTTTCCGAAAGAGCATCGATGGCAAGACACACGAAACAAAAGCTGAAAGCTCACACCATTGTACAATTTCATGTCGCTGGAAAATTATTTGTATAGTACGTCAATTATGTAAACAAATGATGGAAGCTTGATAGCATTGCCAGAAGCCTCTTCATCATCTAGATCCATGTGCCATGCACAAAATTATACTCCTTCGTTCCTAAATATTTGTATTTTTAGAAATTTCAAATGGGCATATTTTAGAGTGTAGATTCACTCATTTTGCTTCGTATGTGTACTCCGTCCGTTCCTAAATACTCTATTCTTCTTTCTAGAGATTTCAACAAGTGACTACATATGGAGCAAAATGAGTGAATCTACACTGTAAAATATGTCTATATACATCTGTATGTAGTATTGAGTTGTCCATTTGAATCTCTAAAAAGACAAATATTTGAGTAGTCACTCGTTGAAATCTCTAGAAAGAAAAATACTCCGGCGTATATTTAAGAACCGAGGGGGTAGTGCACAACCGCATGGGAGACTCATCCCGGTCGTTGCGCTGCATTAATAGTGAGTAATGAGCAGTCAAATCATAAGCCCCACCTTTCCCACTATAAGTTTCTCGGAAGAAGCAACCATCAATACACTCTTCTTTGAATCCGCTCATACTGGCCCATCCGTCATTGTTTATAGAGCGCACTTCAGAAAAAAGAAAAAAATCTATGGGACCAAGGTGAGTAGCGATCGGCCTGAAAAATAGCATTGGTAGTTATAGCACAGCGTCTATTACTAGAGGGAATAATGCGTACACACATGCATGCAGTGCTTCCACCTCGGGTACACACATGCATGCACTTACTCCACTCTGTAGTAGTAAGTACATGGAGAGAAAATTGTGGACTTGATTGCAGTTACCACGCCCTAATTAATTGAGCATTAAACCAAATGCGTCTAAAGTCTCTCTGGTGGTGGAAATGCATTGAGAGAAATGCATCATAATGAAGCGCGCCATGTAAACTATGACGGAGGGAGTAGTAGTATGAAGGTGCAAAACCAAGTATGCGTATGGCCAGTCGATCAACACACCTCCTCTTGGCATATCACTGACATGTGGGACAGGAGTGTGAGCTAACCGATCTCTGCCAACCCGCCGTTCCTTGAGAGAGACGAGGAGCGAGAACACACAGACGGGCTCGCACGGAGGCCAAGATATATTCAAGCATGGTTGGTTGATCGATATCATTCATTACATGTTGGGCTGCTGTTTTCCGCCTTTCTCCGGAATAAACTTGTACTTCATCAGAGATAAAAAAAATAAGAGTACAGACGCTCCACCATGCGGTTCTAGTAGTAGTACTACTTGTACTACTGGGCTTGGCTCGTCGCCTCTTCGCCTCTTCGCGAAGTCGAACGGCCCTGTTTGGATCCATAGGTTAGAGTTAGTTTGGGTTAGTTTGGACTCAACTAACCCAAAAATATCCAAACGGGAGGGTTTGTTTGGGTTTGATGCTTAAGAGGTGCTTATTTGGGTTAGTTCTTCTCGGGGTCACTAAAAAAACATAATTTTCTCTCGCTCTTCCCTCGACAGATCCCTTCCCACTTCCTCGAAGCTTCTCATCCTCTCCCTCCCTCCCTCTCGCACCGCCCGTGAAGGCGCCTCACCGTATCCGCGCTCCATCTAACCCTGCCATCCAAACACCTACATGTTGCATACTACTGTGTATGCCTCTGACAATCTGACACCGAATGGACTGATGCATGTCCACCGAGGGTAGGTTGCATTAGTCAAAAGGTGTAAGCGAGCTTCACCTTGTCCTACAAGCTTCTCCTCGTTCTGCGAGTTGACGGGACACACCAAAAAGTAGTGCTAGTTCATACTCCCTCCTTTCCGGTTAATATGGCTTAATCTTTTTTGCGGGTAAATGAGAGAGCTTTATTCATATATCTTAGGACGATCAGCCAAGAAACTGGTCCTAGGAAGCAAGGCAACCCACAAAAAAAGAAGTAGGAAGCGAGGTGTTTCATCAAGCCAGCTCTCGGCCACATTCAAAGTGCAGCAAGCACGGTTCACACGAAGATGTGCCGCAAGGTTTGCTTACCTGTTTACATGTTGAATAACAAAAAAAGAGGAAATATTACCGAGCTCTCCTATTTGTAACAGGATGTGAGCCAGAGTTAAGCGAGAATTGGGGCGAGTGTTCCATGCAATCAACTTCCATTATCACATGCGAGAACCCTTGAAGATAACCAAATGTGTTGAAGATTGCTTTATCACATTTTAAAATCATAATAAGAGTGCAGACGCTCCTCCATCCGGTTCCTAGTACTAGTATAGTACATACCTCTATAGACTGTAGTAGTAGTACTAGTACTACTAGTAAACTTTGCGCTTGGCTGTTCGCCTATTCGGGAAGTCGAACAATAATAGCACTAGTAGTATAGTGTATGCTTCTGGCAATCTGACACCGAATTAACTGTTGCACGCCCACCGCCTGAGCGAGGGAGATCTTGCATTAGTCAAAAGTTTCTCCTTGTCCTGCGAGCCACCGCGCGCAAGCTTCTCCCGTCCTGCAACCTTCTCCTTGTTCGGCAAGTTAACGGGACACAGCAAAGTAATGCTAGTCCATAATGCCTCCTCTCTGGTTACTATGGCTTAATTTCAAACGAGATAAATACATTGTTTGTCACTGTACTCCCTCCGTTTCTTTTTACTCCGCATATAAGATTTGGTCAAAGTCAAACTACACAAAGTTTGACCAAATTTACAAAAAAATTATGAACATCTACAGTAATAAAACTGTATAGTATGAAAATATGTTTCATGGTGCATCTGAATATATTGATTTCATATGGTGAATGTTTATATTTTTTTAACATAAAGTTAATCAAACTCTATAATGCTTGACTTTGACCAAACCTTATATGCGGATTAAAAAGAAACGAAGGGAGTATATTTGTAAAAATACGGTCAGTGGACTTCATAATATGCTCATTGCGCTCAATATATATATATATATTCTGGTGTTTACACGGTCACTAGCTCACCCTGACTGAGTATGTGTGTGCATGCACGTGTAGGTTGAGCACTTGAGTGTGACCGTGTGTGTTCCGTCGTGTGCTCGGACATGCATGCATTAGGGCGTCGCGCGCATTTTTGCGTCCATGTGTATGTGTGACTGTTGCATACATGTAGGGGGAGTATGTGTAGGGGCCACTAAGGAGCAGTCAAATCACACAGTAAGTTAGTCGGAAGAAGCAACCATCATTTCACTCTTCAATGACACGTACGCAATATATAATGGTTGATATGGAGAGAAAAAGAAAACCACTAGCAGGAGCCTAAGCTACAAGCCTGCTTTCTTAGGTTGCTCTCTTCACAAGCATAGAACAACGGGCCTGATCCCGCAGCTGGGGGAAGGGAACAATGTTCTGCGTAGACGCGGTCGACATCAGCGAAGGAGAAAACCAACAGTTGGTGCGTCCCAATCGGGGGTCACCGCGGTATGGGCCGATGCCGCGTCCCAACCACCCTTCTACCTACAGCCCTACGTCCCAGGTAGTCCATCTTCCTTTTGGAGCCAGCTTGCTCCGCTGTCGTAGCTCCATCTCCATGTTGATCTTTCTCTACTTCTACCGGCTTCTACTTGTGATGAGTTTATGTCTCATGAACTAGTGCCAGTACTATTATTCTAATCACACTTCTTCAATATCTTTGCCATCAAGGATGCTCAGGTCGATTTTAGTGGAACTGCGCAAAAGCATCGTATGATCCGAGGGTGCCAGCTATCTTTCCTTCGGCAGTTCTACCTGGCCAGGAAATTAAATCAAGTTTAGGGTTTAGGGTTTAAGTCGTACTGACCCCATCAGTAGTTTTTCTTTTGTACATGCTCTCACAACTTTTTTCTTTAGTTGTGAAGTAAATATTGGCTATGATATGTGAATCATTGAGATGCATCAGCATGCGTGTTAGTTTTCCTTTGTATTTGATGGAATATTGTAACGGGGCAACCTTGGAATAGGAATGAAAATGGAGTGGAAAGTTTCGGTTTTCCGGAGGAAAAACAGAAACAGAGAGAAACCACGTTTCATTTTGTTGGATCGCGCCATCGAGCAAAACCAACGTTTAAATCACGTCTGTCGTGTTTGTGTCTCACCCTCCTCCACGGCTCGACCCCACACGGGCGCTCGGCATGCCACTCACCGCAAATCGAGTATATGATAACTTTCCCGCCTGCTTGTCGATGGATAGCGCCATGGAGTACTAGCACTAGTGGAAGAGATTGACGAGTTGGGGGAGAACAGCTAGCTGTAGCACGGACTCCCAAGAAATTTTTACATGCATGTTGTAGCCGGCTATTGCGACCTTTGAACGCGGAGCATCCGCGTGCACCCGGAAGCGGCACGAGCAACGCTCTCTCGGCCGGCGCGCCGCTTCAATGCCGGCACTAGTGAGAGGTCGCGTCCGCTCTGGCCGGGCATGAATGCGGCACTGACCGTTTTGGGTGGGAACCAAGCGCGGGTGATGAAGAGGGTTCGGGTTGGCCAGGACCGGCCGTGGCAGCGGTCTGCACGTCCGCAAACAAGACATGTTGTACGTTAATATTGCTGCGTATATAATTAACAACGTAAATAATGTGCCAGTTGGACAAATATGATTGGAGATGGAGATGGAAATGGAATTTTACGTAAACACGGATATGCATGTCTATTCAATGTGTGTGTGCGCGGTGATTCTCGCGACCTGGAAGCGGGTGCGTGTTTTGATCGAGTTTTCTTTCTTGATACGTTAGGAAATCAGTTTGTCTAATATACATCTAGATGTTATTTAAGGATATCACATCTAAGCTCCCACAAGTATATAATGTAGCAACAAGAAACAAAAAAAACTAGGACAAAAAAAATAGACCACAAACAAAGTGGACATCAACTTAGATGTGACATAAGTATGTCACATCTAGATGTGTCCTAGACAGACCCTTAAAAAATTGTCCGCCAGTTTTCATTTCTTTTTTCCGGGAACGCGTGTATTCTATTTAAAACGCTGCTTTGGAGAGATTTTTTTACTCCTTTATAGCCTCTTGTTTGATAGAGTTTCTCGCGTCTCGCTCTCTCACCCTCTCCATATCAAAGCAAGATGACAGTGTCCACTCTATCTCTCTCCTCACCGGTGGTCACAGATCCGGCCGAATCCCGTCCGATGCGGGAGGTGAGGAGGTGCAGCGTTGACGTTGTCGCCATTGGCGACGGAGGAAGCCGATATGCACTGTCCTCTCGGAGCCGGCGCTGGCGCGGACGAAGATCCTCCGCGCCCTTGTTCGCTGTCGTCGTGTGGTCAGATCCCACCCACCCGCCTAAATGACATCTCGCCCACCTGAGGTATAACATCTTGTACTGGTCCAGCTCCCCAGGTCGCTGCGTGCGGGTTTTCTTCTATGCGACTACTCCCCAGCTCCCCATGTATAGTAGCTAGGGTTCGTCGGTTGGTCCAACATCACCTACTAATATTGTTATAGAGGAAATGACACTCGAAAAGTTGTCCTGATTTATGCCTCGGTGGAGGTATACATGTTGTTTTACAAAAAGTACAAGATGGTTGTGCGGTCATTGTCCATATGGTGGTAGTACTATCACTGGTTAAATGAAGAAATGATTTTTTTTCTCGGGTACCCTGGTTTAGTTCCCATCAAGATAATTATGATGCTTCTGTTTGTTGGTGTAATTTTCATTAATTCTTATTGACAATTGAGATGTCGTTGCTAATCTTGTAAAACAAAGTAACAACACTATATCCCTTTTTTATATTTTTGGAAACAATGATGCGTATCGCCATACCCGGGCATGTCTTCCTCAATTTTAGCGGAACTGCACAAAATTGGATGGCCATTGTTGTTCCGCCTCATTGTCCTCTGCCACGTGGTTCTACCTTCATCGAGCTTGATTGCTGAGAACAAAGAGACCACAGTGAGGATTTGTCGAACTTGATAGGTGCCTCACCCAAACTTGATGCCAAATGGATGATGCATCACCACGATGACCTATCGATGCTCATGGTTGCGCCTCATGGTTGCGTCGGCTGGTGAAGCTGATTGATTTTCAATGAAAAACAAGATGTCTTCCATCAGTGCTCTTTGCTTGTTACGCACAAAGATGATATCCTTCGTCAGTTCACCTGGTTGCGTTGGAGATGCAGTTGTCTTTCAGGTTGGTGCAATTTTATCACACAATTGTCTATGAACCAAATGTTTCCTCGAAGAAGGATCGACGTTGGTACTAAGAGCATAAGTTTTGTATTGATTTCTAAGCCTTCTCACAACTTTGTCTCCAGCTCCCCTGTAATTTTATTTGTCCAGGTATTAACTTTGATTTAAAAAATGGTGTGGACTAAAAACCGGGATGGACGTAGTAGCCCTCCATTTTTTATTTACTCCGCATATTAGATTCGACTGAAGTCAAACTTTGTAATACTCTCAAACCTTTCCGATAATTGAAATTAAAATTCTTTATTTGTACACACTCTCACACGTTTCCGATAATTTGGCTCATGTGTGGTTGTTCACTTAAGGGAGGGTGGTGTACCGCACGTGAAGGACAGGAAGTGCGACCAGGATGCGTGGGCGTGGATCGTTAGTTCATCGGAAGTAGTAGTAGTTTTCTTCACTATACGTTAAATAAAGAGTTTCGTTTCATACTTAAACAATTTAAAACGATTGTTATGGAGAGAATAAGAAAACCACTCCACGAGAGTACTATATGGATGCAGCTTCATTGACTTAGTGCACCTGCCTTTGGGTTTATGACAGGTGGGCCCAAAATGTGTCTGGCTCACCTGTCATACAGCCAAAAGCAGGTGCAGTGAAGGCACCGGAGCTCAGTCCGTACTACATTAGTATATATATATATATATATATATATATATATATATATATATATATATATATATATATATATATATATAAGCTGGAGCCTCAGCGCTTGTTCGCTAGGGTTTGCACTCTCCACACTCTCGCCGCACTACATATATGTATACACGCTGGAGGCTCAGCGTTCATTTGCTAGGGTTTGCTATATTCACAATCTCTCACCCTCTCTTCACCAGATCTAAACAAGATTGCGTTGGCCTCTTGTCTCTCTCTCCCCCCTCACAGCTGGTGAAGGAGGCGTCTATATCCCATTGCACCGGGAAGGGGAGGAGGTGCAGTGTTCACTCTATCGCCTTCAGTGAGGGAGGCAATCCACTGCCGGCTGCGCTGTTCTCTTTCACCCAGCGCTTGTGCGGGAGGGCCACCGACCCCTTCTTCCTTGCTGCCGTATGTAGTGAGGGTAGATCCGGCCTCTCGCCGCACGCCTTGCCACATCCTGACGACCCTAAGGTATAAGTTTCTTTGAAACCGTCGTTGCTCTAGCTGCATGTGGATCTTTTTTGATCTGTAGTCGAATCTAGGTCTTGGTTCAAAGAGGAAAGATGGATGCGGTGGGCTGGAGCAAGAATCTACGACGTGGTTCAATGAGGAAAGGAGGGATGGAAAGTAGTATAGACTAGCTATCCATCCACTTTGTTGGTCGAAAAGGGAAAAAGGGGGTAACCCAGTACACACATCTGTAAGGAACCGATCTCTTTGTTGAAAATGGAAAGAAACTGGGGGGTCGGGTAGTTTGTGCAGGACTAGATTTGCTTGGCTACGTATATATGTTGCTTGGCTACGTACTCTGCATCACCCATTTATACGTGTAGACGCACATGGTGCTGACATGTCCCATACAACTATTTTGCTGTTGTTAATCTAAGAATGCCGCCGGAAAATTGAAGCAATGCCACTGTTAAAAGTAAATTACATATTTTAACGAATGTTGTTTCAAGAGAATGTCTCTGTTAATATGAATCAATGCAACCATTTTAGAAATGCTACTACACTAATTTGTTTTCCATTCAAGATAAGTTAGATGCTTCTTTCTGTCACCGTTTGTTTCATCCTCCTTTATCGGCAAGTAATTGTTTTCTGTCACCGTTTGTTTCATCCTCCTTAAAACAGGGGTATCGATTCAACTTGTTGACATTGCAACATTTTGCTTCGCTACTCGAAACACTTATGTTTTAAGAGTGTTTTGTGCAGTTCAACTTGAATGTCACACCGGTGACTTTGCTTAATTTTGGTGGAACTGCACAAAAGGAGATCGAGATTTGTTTCCAGTCTTCATGGCGAGTTGTTTCAAATCTTGGTCTCATCCACATGATGTGTAGTGTGCTTTGAGATGTTGTGCTACATGTTTTGGTACTATTTTAAATAAATGTTGAATTGAAGCTATTGTATTGCTATCTTTTCTCATTAAGTAGTGAACAAAAATGGGACCAATCCAGACATGATGCTTGTTGCTTTGTTACAAAAAATTCAGCATCGCCCCCTTTATAAGCCAGTAATTGATGCCACTCTCATAATTAACTGTTAAATCTTATTTCAAAACTGCAACACTTGTTAGGGATTGGCGGGATTACCATTTTTTTGGCCGCATGTTTCATCCTCCTCTGTTAGCCAGTAATTGATTCCTTTTTTGCCTCTGTTTAAACAGGGATATCTATTCAACTTGTTGCTATTGCAACATTTTGCTTCGCGACGTGAAACACTTTGCTTGATTTCAGTGCAACTACACAAAACGAGATTGGATTTCCTATTCGTGTTGGCAGATTCATAGTTTATCCTGGTCTTCTCATGAAAGGTCAGTACAGGCCTTCATCCACATGATTGTGCAGTGTGCTTTGAGATGTTGTGCTACTTGTATTGGTACTATTTTAAATAAATGTTGAATTGAAGCTATTGTATTGCTGTCTTTTCCCATTAAGTAGTGAACAAAAATGGGACCAACCCAGACATGATGCTTGTTGCTTTGTTACAACAAACTCTGCATCACCCCCTCTATAAGTAGATGGAAGCACATATAGTTGTTGCGCCGACTCTCCCCTGGAACTGTTTATGCTTTTCGTTAATCTAATGCCGCTGGTAAAATTAAGCAATGCAACTCTCAGAATTAATTAACTACTGAATCTTGGTTCAAAACTGCAACACTTGTTAGGAATGGTAATATCCTGCTTTGTAGTTCTTTCTACATGTTTAACCAAGGTATTGTTAAGATAATGTCTCTGTTAAAATGAATCAGTTGCATTGTTTTAGGAATGGTACTTTTCTGCTTTGTCATTCTTTATACATGTTGAAACAAGGCATTGTTAAGATAATGTCTCAGTCAATATGAATGAATCACACTGATGGAGAATTGCTACTCTCCTGCTTTGTTTCTGATTAAGATAAAGTAGATCAGTAGATGTTTTTCTTCTGGGAGTACCAGCCATCAACCGTTATTTCTCAGTAAATGTTTCCCTTATACCTATTGTTGCTTACATGGATATCAAAATTAAAGCTCGGTTTTATTCCGACTTCGATTTTAGTTGAACTGCACAAAAGGAGCCAATGTGTCCAAGCCAAACTGCTGCATTACTGGGTCCAGTTGGTCGTTCCACTCTGCAGAAAGAAGCATTCACTGTTTGCGCTACATTACAGAAGGAATGACCGAGAAGCTTTACAGAGTATTATTAGACGCTGGTGACATGACTAGTCTGCAGAGAGCATTGGCAATTTAACAACACATGGAGTGCACAGGGCAAAAAGTGTCCAAACAAGTACAAGAAGCTACGACAGGACTCCACGATCATAGGCATTACATATTTTGAATGGGAAAAGCTTGTCAATGTTTAATCATTGATGTTATCAAGAAGATGTTAGTTTAATATATTGGAATTGGAAAACCTTGTCAAAATTTGCTCATTGATGTTAGCCAGAAGACATGCATTTGATATTTTGAGTGGGACACCCTTGTTGTGAGCAGCGTCGGTTGTTTTTTCCTATTCCTGTGTTCAGTTTAGACGTAAATAGTTACTCTGCTGAGATATTCCTGTGTTAAGAGTTTGTTTTGAATATTGTCTATGTAATGCCAGGCCTTATGTGCGATTGCAAAGTTGAGCTTGGAATGTTGTGGCATGCGACATCACGAGCAGTTCACCGTGCCTCCTGAGAATAATGCTTCGTATTGTTTTGCATGTCGATCTAATGCCAGTGATTTGCTTGTTAAGAAGATCATCCTCTTCTGCTGTTTCCGTGCTTAAGAAGTTCATCGTCTTATGTTTCGTTCATAGCCTATACGACAAGTCGGGTAGGTTAGACTGAAACCATATGATCTTCCGACCAACTCATGATATTAGGCCGTGAGTGGATGTAGGATCGGAAGTATGTCTAGAGGGGGGTGATTAGGCTACTTGACCAATTAAAAACTTAACCTTTTCCCAATTTTAGTCTTTGGTAGATTTTAGCTATCTTAGCACAAGTCAAGCAATCTTCACATAATTCAAGCAAGCATGCAAACAGTATATGAGCAGCGGAAAGTAAAGCATGCAACTTGCTAGAATGTAAAGGGAAAGGGTTTGGAGAATTCAAACACAATTGGAGACATGGATGTTTTTGTCGTGGTTCCGATAGGTGGTGCTATCGTACATCCATGTTGATGGAGACTTCAACCCACGAAGGGTAACGGCTGTGCAGTCCACGGAGGGCTCCACCAACGAAGGGTCCACGAAGAAGCAACCTTGTCTATCCCACCATGGCCGTCGCCCACGAAGGACTTGCCTCACTAGCGGTAGATCTTCACGAAGTAGGCGATCTCCTTGCCCTTACAAACTCCTTGGTTCAACTCCACAATCTTGTCGGAGGCTCCCAAGTGACACCTAGCCAATCTAGGAGACGCCACTCTCCAAGAAGTAACAAATGGTGTGTTAATGATGAACTCCTTGCTCTTGTGCTTCAAATGATAATCTCCCCAACACTCAACTCTCTCTCACAGGATTTGGATTTGGTGGAAAGAAGATTTGAGTGGAAAACAACTTGGGGAAGGCTAGAGATCAAGATTCATATGGTAGGAATGGAATATCTTGGCCTCAACACATGAGTAGGTGGTTCTCTCTCAGAAATGGTAAGTTGGAAGTGTAGGTTTGTTCTGATGGCTCTCTCCACGAATGAAGAGGAGGTGGAGGGGTATATATAGCCTCCACACAAAAGCTAACCGTTACACACAATTTACCAATCTCAGTGGGACCGAATCAACAAACTCGGTCAGACCGATTTAGTAAACCTAGTGACCGTTAGGGTTTTCAGTGGGACCGACATGCAACTCAGTAGGACCGATATGATTAGGGTTAGGGCATAACGTAATCTCGGTGAGACCAATTACACAAACTTGGTGAGACCGATTTTGGTAATAAGCTAACCAGAGAGTTGGTCAGGTAAACTCAGTGGGACCGGTTCGCTCATTTCGTTGAGACCGAAATGTTACGAAAAGGAAACAGAGAGTTTACATTGCAATCTCGGTGGGACCGATCGCTCATCTCGGTGAGACCGAAACGTTACGAAGGGAAACAGAGAGATTACAATCCCATCTCGGTGAGACCGAGATCCCTATCGGTGAGACCGATTTGCCTAGGGTTTGTGGCAGTGGCTATGACATCTGAACTCGGTGGCTCCGGGTAGATAGAATCGGTGGGGCCGAGTTTGACTTTTGGTTTGGGTCATATGTGGATATGAGAAAGTAGTTGAGGGTTTTTGGAGCATATCACTAAGCACTGTGGAGCAAGAAACTCATTAAGCAACACCTCATCCCTCGTTGATAGTATTGGCTTTTCCTATAGACTCAATGTGATCTTGGATCACTAAAATATAAAATGTAGAGTCTTGAGCTTCTGAGCTTGAGCCAATCCTTTTATCCTTAGTATTTTGAGGGATCCACTTTCCTTATCCATGCCATGCCATTCATTGAGCTTTCCCTGAAATGTTCATCTTGGAATGATGTTAGCTCAATGAGCTATATGTTGTTAGGAGTTACCAAAACCACCTAGGGATAGTTGCACTTTCACTGGATCGTCGTTTTCCAACCAAAACCGCTTGTAAAACTGACGCTTGTAAATAAAAGTAGATGGTCTCGGGTGAAGCGCTTGGTTGGTCGATTTCGACTAGTAAAATATCGGAAGTACTTCACACACGATAAAAACGTTGAACGACACTCGGACGATTGCTAATCCAGCCGTTAGCAGCTGTTTCAGCCTTGCCCATGGATGGCATGATACGCACGTCGTGCATGTATCGTCTGGTAATGTCGTCCATATAGCAGTGCTCATAAAATATACACTGGTCTCTCTAATTACACGCGTAACCTGCTGGTTTTACTTACAGACCTCGGGCCCTTGGTTTCATTACGCCTGTATTTTACGTGTTGTTTTCGATGACGAGTAAATTACACTTGTATGTTAATACATGTTTGAAATAAACCAGAGCTCCCAAGCGCGGCCTTACCATTTCATGTTGTCTCAGTTTCTCGAAGGTTCTCATAGGTGTCTGATGATCCTGGCTTCCTGAATGAGCAGCGGTCGTTGTATCAGACCATCCGTAGGGCTCTGTCGTCCTTCTAGTTGTTGCGCTCGCCGTGGCGCCGAGCATTGTTATCATCGTCAACGAACATGAGGATTCAGGAGATGACTTTATTTTGACTGGATGACACTAGGGACCCACTAGGGCCATAGCCGTACGTACGCAAGTGCCTCCTTATTATGTACAACTATTTTTTTTGCTTCCTCCTGGTTTCCTGACATGACGGTACCACACCATTGTCAACCTACGTAGTCAATATAAACGAGAGAATTGTACAAGGTGCGGCGACAGCTGGGACCAAGCAGCTCGAGCAGTATTTGTGGTTTTGAGGCATGAGCACTGCAGAGTTTTTCTTGGCGACGATTTCGTTGTTGTTTAGAGGAGCAGCAGGGTATTAACTGGGCGGGCTGTGGCCCGTCTAGCCCAGGCCAGATATCCAGCCCAGATACTAATTTTTTCAAGATGAAAATGGCTAGCCCAGCTATACGTTTTTTTGAGGAATACCCCGGCAAGGTCAACTTGTTATTCTCCGCCCTGCTAGACTGCAAATCTTTCCTAGGAGGGATGCATCAGACTTAATAGGAAATGGGGTTTAAAAATAATAAATGGGATGTAATTATAAAAACTGGGCAGTAACTATAAAAAAATGCACCAAACATGAAATTAGTTTATAAAATATTATTTATGGATTTTGAAAATCTTAAATTTTTATTGTTGCGCGCACAATGTTTCGTTGGATTTTTACGTAATACGAATTTATATTTAATTTGACTAGAAATTTCGGGATAAAAATATTTCGAATCCCATCAAAATGTGGGAAATTTCATTGAATTTTGTCTTCAACGGTTGGTTGAAATTATTAATCATTGTCCTAGCTAGAAAATGGGTTGTACTTTTAACAAACTATAAATTGGTTGTAGTAAATTCCATTAGAATTCAAAAATGGGCTGTACATTCTTACAAATCGCAAATGGGCTATAAGATCTCTGCCACACACTTGTGGGCCTACTAAGTTGACGCGTCCCCTAAAAAAATAAGTTGACGCGTATCCAAGGCTTTGTCAACTTATTATAGTCAACACACGGTTCTAGAAGCAGTGGCCGTTGGATGTCTATCCAACGGATGTCGTGCTTCTTCTTCAATCTCGGATATTCTTAGCTTCGCCACCCAAAAAATGATTCCTCCCCCTGACATCTGGGGCGTAGCATTTCGGAGGCTGACCTGTGGGCCTACTAAGTTGGCACATACCAAGGGTTTTGTCAACTTAGTCAATATAAATGATTCTAGCTTCAGTGACCGTACGATGTCCATCCAACGGCCGTAGTGCTTCTTCAACCTCTGGTCTTCTTGCTCCAGCCGCCCAAAGCAGTGCCGGTCATGCCGCCTGCTCCTGCCTCCCGTGGCCGGCTGTGCTACCGCGGAGGCCTCACCGCCCCCATACTACTCCCACCACTGGCCAGGCCATCCCTCCACTCACCCACACCCCATGTTATTCTGCGGCGACGGCAGCCTCACACCGCAGTCGAACTAGTGAACCCTCGTACTCCTCTCCGCGCGGGCTTCCACTGCTGAGTCTTCCCCGGCTCCGCGTTGTCCCCTTCCTAGGCCTCGTCGTTGTCCACCGCCCTGGTGCTCTCGGCACGGCGTGGTCAACGTGGTCAATGACCGACTTCGATCGCAAGAGTACTGTATGTGGAGAGGCTGACAGCTGGGTCCAGGGCAGCCGCAAGGAAGTGCCTCCTTATTATGCGCAAAATAATTATTCCTCCACCTGACAGGAGGGACACGCCGGACGGGCCACCTTATTTCACAAAAAAACGTTTCCCCCCTGACTGCTGGGACCCATCGGACGGGCCACTGTATTTCATGAAAAAAACGTTCCCCCCGCTATCAGCTCGGACCCACCGGAAGTGCCTCCTTATTACGCACAAAAAAGTGAATACTCCCCCTGCTAGCTGGGACCCACCTTGCTGGGAGGCTGACTTGTGGGCCTACTAAGTTGACGGGGACGGAGGGATTTGTCAACTTAGTCAATATGAACGATTCTAGCTCCAGTGACCGTACGATGTCCATCCAACGGCCGTTGTGCTTCTTCAACCTCTGGTGTTCTTGCTCCAGCCGCCCAAAGCAGCGCTGGTCGTGCCGCCTGCTCCTGCCTCCCATGGCCGGTTGTGCTGCCATGGAGGCCTCACCGCCCCCTACTATTCCCACCGCTGGCCAGGCCATCCCTCTACTCACCCACACCCCCTGTTATTATGCGGTGAAGGAAGCCTCACACCGCAGCCGAACCAGTGAACCCTCGTACTCTTCTTTGCATGGGCATCCACTGCTGCGTCTTCCACGGCTCCGCGTCGTCCCCTTCCTAGGCCTCGCCGTCGTCCATCACCGTGGTGCTCTCTGCGTGGCGTGGTCAATGTGGTCAACGACCGACTTCCATCCGAAGAGTACTGTACGTGGCGAGGCTGACAGCTGGGTCCACGGCAGCCGCAAGGAAGTGCCTCCTTATTACGCGCAAAATAATTATTCCTCCACCTGACAGCGGGGACCCATCGTACGGGCCACCGTATTTCGCGAAAAAACGTTTCCCCCTGACTGTTGGGACCCACCAGCTACACCTTCGCACACAAGGAAGTGCGTCCGGGCAAAAAAAACGATTCGCCCCCCTGACTGCTGGGACCCACCAGCTACATCTTTGCACGCAAGGAAGTGCTTGACAATCAGGACCCACCTAGTCAAAGCGTACGTAGCGCTGTCATCGCGAACATGTACGTACATATATACTGGTCGATGTAGAGGCGCGCACGTAGCATGTACACATACGTACAGCGACCAGTGTGCAAGAAAGAAAATACGGCCATGTATGTGTACATACGGGCGGGGTCTCGAACGCCTACTCGCGCATACATACGGCTAGGGCTCGTGTACATGGCTGGGTCAGAACGGAGAAACAACGGCATCGTCGTGTTCATGGGGAGGCAACGGAATGTGTCGTGTTCATGGGGAGGCAACGAAATGCATCGTGTTCATCGGGAGGCAACGGAACGCGTGGGAGCCAACCGGCTGGGTCGGAACGGAATGCGTTGCCGTGTTCATCGGGAGGGCTTGGACGGAATAGGCGATGGAAACGAGGCCTGGCGTACCATAGAACGGAGGAAACGGCCTTGTGTTCGACCGGCCACGTTTGAAACGGGATCCTGTTCATCGGGAGGGGTCTGGCGTACCGCAAAACAGAGGAAACAGACCTCCTACGGTCGAAACAGGGGCCCTGTTGATCGGGAGGGGTGTGGCGCACCGCAAAACGGACGAAACGGACTTGTGTTGGAGCGCTATGGTCGAACGGGGGTCCTGTTCTTCGGGAGGGGTGTGGCATACCGCAAAACGGGACTCCACGGGATACTGTTCATCTCCACCGTCGACCTCCTCCAGCGTCCACGGGCTACCGTCGACCTCTTCCAGCCTCCACTGGCTCCTATTCATCCAGCCTCCACCGCGCGCTACTCCACCGGCTACTGTTCAACCACCCCTCCACGGGCACCCCTCCACCGTCTACTGTTCATCCAGCCCTCCACGGGGTCGTCTTGTTCATCTAGCCCTCCACACCACGGGGTCCTGTTCATCAAGAGGCAACGCCACCGCTCACTGTTCATCCAACCTGTTGGTGTTCTGGGAACGGGGGTCCCCAGACTTGCCTGCCTGCGGCCTGTGGCGTGGCTCAAGTAGGGGGCCTAGTGCGGCCCATCTTCATCGACTCGAGCTCAAGACCCTCGCGAGGGGCCAAGCCTCGCGGGGGAGACGACAGGAAGCTTCCTCAGGCACAGCCACGTTAGGTTGGCTCGCGAGGAGGCGGAGATATCAAGGCCGGGTACCTCACGAGGTGCCCTAACGCAAGCCATGACGACTGAAGCCAGGCGGGCGCTGGCTTGGGCAGTGTCCTTGTTTCCCCTTCGGTGCAAAGGGGGCAAGCACAGGCCAAGGCATCAGGCAAAGGTTACCATTTCGGTGCAACAAGACCAAGACCAGCAGAACGGCAGGACGGAGGTCATCGTGGAGCCCAGGAAGGTGTCATCGTCAGAGTCCTTTGGCAGGCGAGGACCAACTTTAGTCAGGATAAGTGTACTAGATGTTCCCCTTCAAAATGGCCAATTGTTGGCGCCCTTCCCGCTCAATATTTGGGAAGAGGACCAGGGCCTTGCTCTATAAATAGGACTAGCCACCATAGTATAGAGGCATCTCGAATCGACCCCTCCGAAGGAACAACACCACCACAAGAAGACCCCTCGCGAGGTTGTTCTTCCTTTGTATTGTTCACCATCAGCCCCTGAGGCAATCCACACACCACACACTGGAGTAGGGTATTACACCACAATGGTGGCCTGAACCAGTATAAACCTTGTGTCCCTTGTGTTATTCTTTGTGTAGTCTAGATCTCTTGCGAGGCGACGAGACGTGAGCCGGTAGGGGGAGTGATCTCCGCGCGCACCCTAGAGTTCGAACCTCAAGGGTCTGCCGGAACCTGAAATCCAACATTTGGCGCACCGGGCAGGGGTGCGCCGGAATCCTTCTCCCGCTGCCTCGCGTTCTATCGCGTCGTCATCATCATGTCCGGTGACCCGACGGGCAACCCCGACCCCTGGGCGGCCTGGCCCACCCGCACCGAGCCGCCCGCCCAGGGCGACCTCAACGTTGTGCCCCAGGCAGCCTGCGCTCCACAGGGTGCTACGGGCCGCGGGCAACGCGGCCAGGCACCGCCTGCTCTTATGCCGTGGCAGGTGCGGTCAGCAGCAAGGGCTTCAAGCTACGCCGCAGCCACAGCGCCATACACCCGACGGGAGCAGGCGAATTCAAGGGCCGTGCTCACGGTGGCCCGAGAACTACTACGATGGAGGCTGCTAGAGGGCAGCCGCGACGTGCTACTGGAGCGGGTGGCAGAGCTCCTAGACTCCGCCACCTCGGGGGCTCATCCCTTCTGCGCCCAGCTGCCACCCCAGGTCCAGGGCGGACCTTATGGAGGCCCCATTCGCGCCCACGCAGCTCCGAGCGGGTTCCAGGACCTCCCCATCACTAACCTGGCCATCAGCACCGGGCGACCAGCAGTGCCGGCTCTGCCTCTGACCAGAGAAGGGGCATTCGCTGCGGCCCACGGCCCCGGCGGCCACCACGCTGCCACCCCCAAGACAACACTTCGAGCAGGACTGTGTGGCACGTGGGGTACTACAATGAAGCATTCGGGGCGGCGGCCCCGGAAGCTTATGTGCCCCACATGGTAGATAAAGGGCGCGCATTGGAAGAAGACCGTGGCCCGTTCCTTGGACCAGGCTGGGGGGAAGAGATGCCAGAAGCTGAGCTCTTCCAGGGACCCCAGGAGAGCCTCGACGATCACGCTGACGGCAGCAATTATCGGGTACCGCTAATTCCTCAGGAGAAAGCTTATGCTAACCATGGGTCACAGGAGGTACAGGTCGCCGCGGCAGATGGCTGCCCCAATCCAGCAGCTTCCTACCCCTTAGGAGGAGGGCACCGGGGGATGCCGGAGAGGGGCCGAGATCCGGCCTCACCCCCATGGCGCTCGGAGCAAGGCGCCCACAGGAGGTAGGCCCTCTGCCGGGGAGGTGCCCCAAGGCCTGCCCCCGGTAGAGGACCCGTGGTCGTCGGGGGAACCGCTGGCGACCGCTCTATCCCATCGGCGGCGTCCTCGGTCTCCGGCCGTTGTTGGTGGCAATCGAGTGTGGCGCAAGGCGGGGCCCTCGTCTGGCGATATGAAGGAAGGCCGGTACCTGTGAAGAAGGCCCAGTGCCATTGAAGCTCGCCGCCCCATGACACTGTCATGTAATAATGAGTGGGGTTGTACACGCCCCGGAGTCTCCGGAGAGCCGCCCTTGGGCCTCAGGGGCTCCCGCCCATGCCCAGTGGCAGCACTTAGCTCCGCGCTAGTGAGAAGACGTCAAAGACTAGACTAAGTGCCGGATGCGGCTTTTTTGCTTTTTTGCCTTTCTCTTGGTTGTCGAGTTTCCTCGGTTTGAATTTAAGTTGGATTTGAGCTTGAGACTTGCGTGTGTTCGGGGAAGGGGTGTTTAGTCTCGTTCGAGCAATCTCTCGCGTTCTGCTTGCCGCTTTGCGTCCAGTCAGCATCAGCTGCCTCCCCTTGCGAGCCCCTCGCGAGTCGGGCCAGGCCAGGCACGTATGCAGCCCGGACTGCTGTCATTGCGCCCTCTCAGGAGGTTCTCGTCACAGGATCAGTGGGTCCACTCAAGAGACATTCGGGGCACTGCGACCTCCGCAGGATCGCTCGGGGCCCGTCCGGGCCAAAGGTAAACAAGTCAACTATCCCATCATAGGTCCAATGGCTCAGCATAAGCGTGCATGCGGTGTTATGTCTACAAGAACACCAACAGCAAACCTTTACACGAGGGGCTCCCCCTCCCAAAATGATCTTACAATCTTCAGGGCCAAGCCCGACTGTTTTCACGCAGGGTAAAGAGCGAAGGAGGCGCGCGATCAATCAGACAAATCTCCCAATGCATCTTCACGGGCACCTCCGGAGTCATCACTGGCGTCGCTGGCCTCACCTTCGCCCATGCCGTCGCTGTCATCAGCATCCGGATCGTTCACCATGCCGCCTTCATCGGCAGCCACGACCACGCCGTCGTCATCAGTGGTGAAGGCCCTAACAAGGGCATCCACGTTGTCTTCCACCCACTGCGCCAGATTACCCCGGATGGCCACGGGCACCGGCACGATGGCCGCGTCGAAATCAAAGTGGGGGTCCCTATCGTGAAGATAACTGAAGACGCGAGAGAAAGCACGTCCAAGCAGGGCACGGATCCTCTCCTCGACAAGCCTGTCGGCCCTGCCCGACCGAGTCTCCAGCTGCGTCACCACGTCTATGAAGAACCGAAGGTTGCCGGCATAGTTAATCACACGGGGCTCTCCGACAGCCGCCCCGCAGATGTTGCCCAAGGCCGCGTTAGCCCTTTCTCGGAGCGCGCGGAGCATGGGGCCATGCACGTGCTCCAAAGTCTGCCACTGACGTATCTCGTCCTCATTCCGCCGCGCAACGGCCTCAGCCTCATCAACCCTCTGATGAAGAAGGAGCACCTCGGCGCGAGAAGAAGCCAGCTCCGTCTGCGCTGCGCCAAGGGCGGCCCCGGAGGCGTCCGCATGCCGCGTCACTTCATCCAGTTTGTCCTTAAGGGCGGCGGTCCTGCCCTCTGCTTCGACCCTGATTAGCTCCAGCTTTTCTCCGTGCTTGCATTCGAGGTTCGAGCGAGCCTCCGCCACGCGACGGTCGACCTCCTCTTGGACTCGGGCTTCACGCGCGGCGACATCATCCTCCGCCTATGTCACCAGGCGCTCCCTCATCTCCAACTGCTCGAGGTCAAGGGTGGGCTCAGCGGCCTCCAGCGTCAGTGCCTCCTCACGCCTCTGGAGCTCCGCCTGGTCGACGGAAGCCCCCTTCAGCGAGACAAGGGCCGCCTAACGCAGCTCCACTTGCTGCTCTAGGGGGTTGCTCCAGGCCTGGAGCTCCCACATGGGCTCCTCTGTAGCCTTGCACTGTCGGTCTGCCTCCTGGGCCTCATCGACGGCTTGAGAACAGGCCTCCCGTGAAGCCGCCAGTGATGCTTCGGCCATTGCATTGTCAAGGTCACGCTGATGACGGGCAAAGGCAACAGCTACCTTCCGCTTGCACCTCTCCTTAGCGAGGCGCAGGCCCTCGGCCTCAAGGCGCGCGTCTTCGCGAGCAAGCTCCGCGCCGAGCTGGTTCACTGCATCAGCCGCCCTCTAAAGAAACGCTTGGCAAAGGGCGCGGCGCTCTCGAGCGCGCCCGAGCACGTCTCCGGTGTCATCCTCCACCGCTGGTGAACGCGGAGGGCCCTGAGGCGGCATGCCCCTTCCCTTGAGGGGCTGGGGGCTGGCGCCCTAGCAATCGCTGGACGGACCTCGCCAAGAATCCAACCTGGCACCGGTCCACTCTCAGAAGAGGAACCCAAGACCGACCTCAGCCAGTCATCATCCACGACCAAGGGAGGAGCTCAGGGCAGGCTGACTGTGCCCCAGGGGAGCTCGCTAAGGAGGGGCATGAGGCACGCAGGGCCAAGATGCTCTGCTGGACGGCTCACTTCTCCGACCAGCCCCACGGCAAGAGCGGTACTCGAGCTCGGGGCGCTCAAAATCGGTGGAGAGGGCGAAACTTGAGGGATGGCTCCTCAGCCGCCTCCATGAACTCCGCAGGAAGGGCCCTGAAAGGCAATGGTCAGCCAAAGCAAATGGAAAGTAAGGAACCAAGAAAGGAGAGGACTTACTCGTTGATGGCAAAGTACTTCCTGCGCTTCAATAGGCGGCAGGGGTAATCATCACCACCCAAGGCTTCCTTCCTCTTTCGGAGAGCCTCGAAGTCTACGCGGAAGAGACCGAGGCACTCGACGCAAGGGTCCGCCTGCAGCATGGAGGAGGCGTCAGGGTGATCAACGCGAGGGGAATCGGCCTGGAGGACGCCACTAGGCGCTGCCTCATGAGCAATGACCGGGGCCTCAGAAGCCCCATCCTCAGGAGCCGAAGGCCGCGACTCCTCACTTGCCGCTTCCCCGGAACAAGCCTCGGGAGATGCCACCTCTGGGGCTCCGCGTGGCGTCAGCCTCTCTACATCACCCCCTTCGGCTCCCAGCAGTTCTCGTCTCCCTGGTCCATCACCTGAGACGGGGCCGCTTGGGGCAACCGGGAAGGTAATCACGGCGACGGGATTCTCGTGGGCCCCCCTGAGGCCAGCCGGGCGCAGCCCCCACTCGTCAAAGCTGGGCGTCTGCCTCACGAAATCAGCCCTACCCGAGCAGAGATACAAGAGGGCACCACCGTGTCGAAGGCTGCCTGGGGAAGGATTGCCAGTCAGGATCTTGAGCACTGTCCTCAGTGCTTCAGGCGCTAGGTCCTCCTCCTGAAGCCGCATGCGGTCCCTGTGCCCTGCATAGTCCCACATCCGGCGAGTGCCGCTGGAGAGGGGCAATGCGACGCTGGAGGAACTCCATCACCACCTTGGGCGCCATCACATCGAGCACCCTCAGACTCTGGAAGCGGCGCCGAATGAAAGCAAGCCGGGGGCTCACGAGCGTCTCATGATCCCAACCCAAGTTGGGAACAGCAGGCGAGGTTGGGTGCGAGAGCAGGGGGCTGGGTACTCTGACATCCACGTACAGCCACCGCTCTCTGAACCTGGCCGCAGGAGGAGGAAGGCCGAAATCCATCCCTGAAGCAGCCATCTCCGACATAGCGAGGAAGCTCACACACCCCGAGCATTGAGTGGGGTCGATCAGGCGCAAAGAGAAGAAATGGCGTAGCAGGGCAAGGGAAGGAGGAATGCCCACCATTGCCTCGCAAACAAAAGCGAAGACAGCCAAGAGGGTGATGGACTCAGGCCCGAGGTGCATCATGTGGATCTGATAATGGGAGAGCACCGCATTGAAGAAAGCGGAAAAGGGGGGAACCAGACCTGCCCACAGGGCATCGACGAAGAACCGGACCTCCATGATGACCCTATCAAAGGAGGCATGGGATGCAGGCCAGACCGTGGTCCTGTCGCAGTCGTTGAAGATAGTGGCAAGGGTAGAGCTGACCTTATTCAAGGCTTCGGGATTGAGTATGATGGACCACTCAACGGCGGCGGCCACCGCCGGGAACGAGCTGGATGAGGGCACGGGCTTCTTCCCTCTTTTCTCCTTCGTTGGCGCCGTGACAATGGGAAGGGGGGGAGTCCAAGTTGGATTGGAGGCGGAGGTTGGAGCCTAAGGAAGAAGGAAGGGCAGGAAGCACGTAGGTGGTAAAAGGGGAATGGTTGTGTGCAACCACGGGTCCGCCTAGGCGGTCATATACTGAGGCATCGTGGGGAAGCGGAGACGCCCACGTCCAATCAATCGCCACGCGGCACCCAAGGTCACAGGCTGTTGGGGCCCGCGGCGCTTCGCACTTGCCCCTTCGCTTCTCTGCTAAGCCAAGTCCGGGCGCACCTTGGGCCCGGGGGCTACTGTAGGTGTTTTGGGAACGGGGGTCCCCAGACTTGCCTGCCTGCGGCCTGCGGCGTGGCTCAAGTAGGGGGCCCAGTGCGGCCCATCTTCATCGACTCGAGCTCAAGACCCTCGCGAGGGGCCAAGCGTCACGGGGCGGACGACAGGAAGCTTCCTTAGGCACAGCCTCGTCAGGCTGGCTCGCGAGGAGGCGGAGAGATCAAGGCGGGGTACCTCACGAGGTGCCCGTGACGCAAGCCATGACGACCGAAGCCAGGCGGGCGCCAGGCGGGCACCGGCCTGGGTAGTGTCCTTGTTTCCCCTTTGGTGCAAAGGGGGCAAGCACAGGCCAAGGCATCAGGCAAAGGTTACCATTTCGGTGCAACAAGACCAAGACCAGCAGAATGGCAGCGCGGAGGTCATCGTGGAGCCCAGGAAGGCGTCATCGCCAGAGTCCTTTGGCAGGCGAGGACCAACTTTAGTCAGGATAAGTGTACTACATGTTCCCCTTCAAAATGTCCAATTGTTGGCGCCCTTCCCGCTCAATATTTGGGAAGAGGACCAGGTCCTTGCTCTATAAATAGGACTAGCCACCATAGTATAGAGGCATCTCAAATTGACCCCTCCGAAGGAACAACACCACCACAAGAACACCCCTCGCGAGGATGTTCTTCCTTTGTATTGTTCACCATCAGCCCCTGAGGCAATCCACACACCACACACTGATGTAGGGTATTACACCACAATGGTGGCCTGAACCAGTATAATCCTTGCGTCCCTTGTGTTGTTCTTCATGTAGTCTAGATCTCTTGCGAGGCGACGAGACGTGACCGGTAGGGGGAGTGATCTCCGCACGCACCCCAGAGTTCGAACCTCAAGGGTCAGCCGGAACCCGAACTCCGA